>NW_022281466.1:0-11018 GCF_004355925.1 Anarrhichthys ocellatus | reverse complement strand
TTCCCAACAGGCTGAACAGTGTGATACAGAGATAATCAAAGCACATCACCTGTCCACTATCTCAGTCTGCCACTCCACAGGCACTGTCCCTGACCTCCACGTGACACTGAAAATGCATGCCAGCCAAGACAGCCCAACAATGTCCAGAGCTTTCAGCATTTTATGGCAAAACTCATCTACCCATGGCGCCCTGCAGCCGAGGAGCTTTTTTTTTACAACCATAGCAACCTCTGCCAGGAATATGGATGGGTCATTCCACCGAGTTTGAAAACTCGGTGGAATGTCCTCCAGCATGTCCTCCACCGAGGACATGCTGGTTCAGGAGTTCCTTAAAGTGCTCTTTCTACCGCTCGGCAAAATTCCCAGTCCGTGTCTACAGTACTCCTCCCCTGCTGAACACAGCCTGTGCCAAGCTCTTCTTTCCCTTCCTGAGTTGTCTAACGGTTTGCAAGCACTTTCTTGAGGACAACTGGAAGTCCCTCTCCATAATCTCTCTGAACTCTTCCCACAACCGGGGTTTTGCTTTGGAAACCACAGCTGCAGACCGTCTGGACAACCTGTACCTGTTCAGCTCGACGGCCTCCTTCATTCTTAGGTTGCCGCCACGACAGACACTGATGATTTTCTGACCACAGCTACTAGTAGCCTCATGCACAATGGAGGCTATGAACCTGGCCCAGATTAATTCCATACCCCCAGTATTGGGACCATGTGCTTGGCTTCACCATGTGCTCTGAGACAAAGAGCTCTACGTAGGCCTGCCGATTCTGCAGGCAAGACCCATCCTGATTTGGGTAGATAGCATCCAAACCCCCACCAGAAAAAAGTTCACATCTAGATGTCAACTCATCACCCATATGCAACGCTGTCCTCCCATTGGCCAAGGCCCACAGATACCCCAGGTGCCCTGTGGACCAGCCCGGTTTCCATAAAACAGTCTTTCACCCCGACCTCTAGGCCATTGCCGTCTGACTCACGTTGGAAAAGGAGGCACGCAACGTTGCTGTGTTTAAAATGAAAATCCTAGGTTAAACATTTTTACATTCGCTGGACGAATCTAGTGGACTGTTTGTTTTGTTTTTGTTCGCATCCTGGAAGAGGAAGCGGACAATTTTCCTGCAGAAGTCAAGAAACAGATACTTCAGAGAGAGAGAAGCACATTTCTCCTCTCCACCCAAGCCGCCGGAAAAAAAGATTCCCGCAACACCCCGAAGAAATTCTCTGACGCACAGAGAGTTGTATCACCGCGCCGCATGGAGCCTTGCAACCTGAGTCAGCCAAGGACTCAGAAGGACCGCATCGACCGCCAAGAAATCGACTCATAGTAAGGCAAAGAATCTGGGCAGTTAGATTATTGTTTTATTTTGTTTGTGTTGCTTAAGTTACTGGTGTTACGTGGTGTTTATGCTCAAAATCGCCGAGATTAACGACCGAGATCGTTAATGGTGTGTAGAAGTTACCGTGTATCTGCTGCAATCGTGTGGAGATGTTTCACCGCTGGTGAGGCCGGAAGTTGTTTCTCATTAGTTCAGAGGTCAGAACCGTGGCTGTGCGAATCAGAGAGTCGTCAGCTGTGTTTCTGTAGATGAGAACAATCTTCCGTACTCCACCGCGGCGGGGAGGATTTTATTGTGTTTTTGGAGGATTTCTTTTGTTTTGTTTGCTTTCTGTCATCTTTTGCTAACCAACACACATATAGGTTTAAGCTAATGTAGCTCCGGGGTTGCGCTAACGGCTTCTGATACGTGTAGATAACGAGATCTCTATTGTCTACCGCCATTTTAGAGTCTTGCGCCATCTTGTGGGCTCGCGAGAGACGTTGCCAAGTTTCAGATTACATCATACGTTGTCTGAGCTGTTCTCTCCCCCCTCCCCCCTACACACACACTGCATGCAAACCCACACAAACACACACTTCTTGTAGGCTGATAACTCAAACACGCTCCTTTTCGTTCCCAACACCTGCCTCCCCCGGGATTGCATGAAGAATTCTTTCGAAGGTTGGAGTGGTAGACCTCGAGGACAGTGGCCTCAGCAAGACATTCCGAGTTCAGCCAAACTACATGATTGGGTTTACCAGTTCCGTACGCCTAATCCAACTCACCACAAAATGGTGATCAGTTGTCAGCTCTGCTCCTCTAGAAAGACACTCAATCCCTTTTATGCTTCACTGAAGTCCGGGCCAGGAACAATGTCCTGACACAAGCAAGCTGCAGTCTAATCATTTCTGACAACAATGAAAAATAGAAGAAAGCAACAACTTTCCACTTCATCTTAACAGTGTTTTCTTTCAACATACACCAATACTGTTGAAAGTTATGGATGGTATACTGC
The DNA here is from genome assembly GCF_004355925.1 of Anarrhichthys ocellatus. NCBI lineage: Eukaryota > Metazoa > Chordata > Actinopteri > Perciformes > Anarhichadidae > Anarrhichthys > Anarrhichthys ocellatus. The sequence goes on along the minus strand of NW_022281466.1, from coordinate 8,684 downwards.
AGGGCGAGATTTTTTGTGGATCCTCCCGGCTCGGGTCTACTACAGCTCTGGTTGCTGCTGCAGCCTGGCGCTGTGATCAGAATCGGAATCAGAACCGTTTATTGCCAATGTATGTAACATACAAGGAATTTGTCATGGCAGGTGGTGCATAACATTAGACAATAACATTAAACAATAAACAACAATCAACAGTGCAAGGAATAGAAACATTCAAATTTACAATAGGATTTAAAAGAATATAAAATAAAGTGCACAACAAACAGATAACAGGACTGTAAACAAGTGTTATGTAAAAGTGACAAATGAAGCTCTAGCGCAAGTTCAGACAGGAAGACTAACCCTACACGCTCATGCTCATATGCTTTTCTCTCATACCGCTCCCTAACTAGCAGCACATTCTCTATTCCGGCTGTCACTGTCATAGACTCTATCAGCTGTTCAACAGCTGGCCGTTCCCGGCTAATAGCGCAGAGTCACACCCTCTTTGTTAGCCTATCAGCTTGCATCTGTCTCCTCTTAAATGTGCCCTATCCCCGCCTCTAGCTTCCTGCTGCTGTTTCATGCGACTCCGTACTGACAGGCGCTTATGGCAAATCCTCGATTTGTTTTGCTGCTAATCATCGGGCTGATATCCCTCCTCACAATGGCAGACTCAGACACAGAATTCATCGATGCTGAGTTGAACGATTCGGCTTCGGTCACATCCGCAACGAGGCGCAGTGCTAGGATCGCTACCCGTCAAGAGGAAACAGGTTCTGAATTATTGGAGATCTTAACCGCTCAAGGCATAAATCCGGCTCCGGGCTTAGACGGCTCACAGCTTCAAACCCTGATCAACGAAGTGGGTCTCGGATCACCAGCCCAGGACGAGCCCACCACCGCAGCTCCCGGCCACAAACGTGCAAAGAAAGCTCACCATGCAGCTCCTCCAGCTAAACATAAGGCCGTCGCCCCCAGCTCAGCCCAGCTCGTCCAACCTCCGGCCCTCTCAGCAACTCTCCAGTTGCTGGGCATTTCTATCCAGGCCATAGATGCCCGCCTCCAGTCCATAGAAGACAACCAAGCTTCATCTTCCTCGGCAAGGCGCGGAGCTCAAAATCTGCAGTCCAACGCACCGCCAGCACCTGCACCCCAGAAAGCATACGACCTAATCCTACCTCAACATTCCCTGGCCTCCGCCATCCCCACTCTCTTTCCATCCGGAGCAAACATTTCACCACGCCTAAGATCAAAAATCCTGCAGGGGAAAGATATTAACCTCATCAGCCTCATACTGCCATCCCCCGAGTGTGAAGGTAACATCACCACCGGAGATACATTTACTGCACGCATCAAAACGGCCGACCCAAGATTGTCAAGAGACATGTCAATCGGCGAATTCATAGTTGCTTTCGGCATCTATCGAGAAGTAATATGCTCCGTGTACCCAGATCGCCGTCAAGAACTGGATGTGTATCTAGCGCTTATTGGCGACCTTAATATCGGGTACGGAAAAATCACCTTCTTCAAACACCACAAAGGGTTTTCCAGCAAAGCCGCGGTATACATAGCCCAATCAAACATCTGCCTGAACTGATCAGTCCTGGACACCGAACTGCTAGTCATGATAGTGGGTGGCTCGCAGCCAGTGACTTGCTTAACTTGCGGTATCCCGGGTCACTCAGTACATCTCTGCCCAAGGGTACCATTTTTTCCCACGGAGCACGGTGCTAAGGCCGAAACCAAATTCGACCGCACTTGCCTCTACCAGGATTCACGTTCCCCGGAGAAAACAGACAGCCACAGCCGCAAGGTGCACATGGTCAATAACCAGCCTGTTTGCAATAACTTCAATGAGAATGTGTGCACTTACCCCAACTGCGCATTTCTTCACATCTACAGCTACTGCCAAGATGCACACCCAAAATCTGTGTGTCTACGCAGGGCTCGGCCCCAGCAGAAGTGTCGAGGACTTACTGACGACTTACTGACAGGACTTACTGACAGTCCACCTATCAACACCAATAAATGTCCCATCTCTTGCATCAGAATTATCTTCTCATCCTGATTCAGTGTTTGTTGACTACCTGCTCTCCGGCCTCTCCCAAGGGTTCCGGGTAGGGGTCGCTTCACCGCTAGAGTCCTCTCACGTGTCCAAAAACCTCCAATCCACGATAAAAGAACCAACGGTAGTGTCCAATCTTCTTAAAAAAGAGGTCGACAAGGGGTACGTAATAGGACCTTTCAATGCTTCGCCCTTCTCCGTGTTCCGATCCAGCCCCATAGGAGTAGCAACTAGGAAATATTCCGGGAAGAAAAGATTAATATTCGATCTTTCTGCCCCCCACATGGGGCCAACACCGAGTGTTAATCGTCTCATTCCTTCCGAGCCTTTTTCCCTTCACTACACCACCATAGACAACGCCATAAAGCTCATCAAACTAGCCGGGCAGGGCGCATGGCTCTCCAAAACGGACATCATAGACAAGTTCAAAATTATCCCAATTCATCCTTCGCAGTGGCATCTTTTCGGGGTTAAGTGGGAAGCTAAACTGTATTTTGCAGTGCGCCTCACGTTCAGGTGTAAAAGCAGTCCGGCGAGCTTTAATCAATTATCCGAGGCCCTTTGCTGGATTCTCTTAAACAGAGTCAGAGTCCCCTCTCTCCTTCACCTGCTCGACGACTTTCTTTTGATAGACCCTCCGCACGATAACTCAGGCGCATCACTGGGCAAACTTAAGCGCCTGTTTAAACATCTCGGCGTTCCACTCTCCGACGAGAAAACTACCAGTCCGTCAACTCGCCTCGAGTGTCTGGGCATTACACTGGACACCGTCGGAATGAAAGCTTCTCTTCCTGCAGAGAAACGCGAGCGCATTGCCGACATTTCTCAGTCCCATACGACATCAAAAGAAGTAACAAAACAGCAATTGCTTTCCCTCCTTGGCCATTTAAATTACGCAATGCACGTTGTTCCCCAGGGCCGCTCATTCATTTCCAGCTTGCTGGATCTGGCTTCATCCGTGCCAAATTTGCATGACGTCATCACACTGAACGAAGGGTGCTGCTCTGATCTGCGTTTCTGGTCATGGTTGCTAAGGCATTGGAACGGGGTAACATTATTTTAAGATGACATAGTCCATTCCTCCGACTCTCTAAGGTTCTTCACAGGCACTGCGCCCTCTGTGGGTTTCGGCGGGTACTTCCAAGGCCAATGGTTTGCCAGCAGCTGGCCTCATTCATTCCCCAATCTCGATTCTTCCTCAGCAATGGCCGAAATCTACCCCATCGCAGTAGCTTGTCACCTATGGGGGAAGTTTTGGAGACGCAAACGCATCGCAGTTGTGACGCACACAAAATGTATGGTCACATTTTTGTTGTTAGATTCATATTTGAACGAATTTCTGTGATTTGCCTATCATAATTAAACTTCCTTTAGAAGTGTGTTTTTATCTATGCCCAGTAGGTGGCAGTGGAGCGCTGTCGATCGGTGCGCGTTCAGTGTCTTCTCATAGCTTGAGAGGACACTGAAGCGAGAAGCCACAGCGTTTGCCTGTTTCATTTATTTCCTGTTTTTCTCAGGTTAGTAACATGAAAAGTGCACAAAAGACACATGAATTCAGGACCAATGTGTACGTAACATTTGTATAGAGTATTTTGTGTTTTTTGTGTAGTTGTTTGATCGCTACTGACTGTTAAGACTGACTGTTGAGTGCTAGCTAAGCTAATAGTAGCCCTGTGTTACATCCCTTGTTTTTATCTGGCTCCTACACAATGAACTTTTTCTTTATGATGAAATGAATCGACTCTTTATGTTCTGTTCGATCCATACTAAATATGTTAATTAATGTGACTGTAATATGTATATAAGTGTTGTGAATGTTTGTTAGCATTTGTTAGCTGTTCGCTGTACTGGTGACGCACCGCTGCCATTTGGAAGAGTGTCTGTCTCACGTTCGCCACAGTGGCTGTGGGCATATTGCCAAAGTGCAGTTAGGAGGGGTTTTAGCCCAAGAGACAACAGATATGTTGATCAAACATATAATAATAGTAGTGTAACCTTTGTTATTTTGTTTATTACAACTTCATGTATTTTTCCTGTGTTTTGAAATGGAGAAACATATACAGAAGACTGTTTTCACTTAAAGAAGTGTAAAAATAAAGATAGCTTGAGAGGACACTGAAGCGAGAAGCCACAGCGTTTGCCTGTTTCATTTATTTCCTGTTTTTCTCAGGCACAAAATCTGTGATCAGGCCCATTCATGCTGGGACCTGTAACACGGTGCATTGCGACAACCAAGCAGTTGTAGGCATTATCAATAAAGGCCGCTCATCCAGCCTCGACATAATGCCTTTCATGAGATGCATCTCATGGCTGTCTGTCACCCAAAACTTCATCTTAACAGCTCGTTTCGTGCCAGGTCATACCAATGTAATCGCTGATGCCTTATCCCGTTTCAAATTTCAGGTATTCAAGAGCCTGTGCCCAGAAGCCAACCCATCTCCAACAGCCGTTCCTCCCCTAGAAGCACTAATGCTCTATTAAATCAGCCGTCATTGCAGTCCTACCTAGAAACAGCAAGGTTCTACATGAGAAAAGGCCAAGCAGAGTCAACTTTGAAATCTTACGATTTTGCCTGGAAAACGTTTGCCTTATTCTGCATGTCTCTGTATTTACCACTAAAACCTGTATCAATCAGTGCTGTTTGCGCATTTATCTGTCACTGCATGGAGGTGCGTTGCTTCAGGCCTCAGTATATTAGAGGTCTGGTTGCCGGGATCCAGTTTAATGGCAGATGCTTCGATCCTTCTTTTCCCAGCTTGTTTTCTAACCCAGCCATTAAGCTGCTGCTTAAAGGCATTTCAAAAGTTTCTCCTCCTTACATAGACAAAAGGCTCCCTATCACCCTTTTCATATTGAAAAAAATGCTAACAGCTTTAAACAGGGGTGTTTTTCTCCCTACGTGGATTCCCTGCTGGATAGCTGTTTTCTACTAGCTGTTTATGGGTTCTTAAGGAGCGGGGAATTCACCACTGCCTCTAATTCATTCGACCCAGCTAAGGACGTCACCTTGGCAGATTTAACCTTTCACCCAGATTTCTTCAGTCTTTTACTCAAACACTCCAAAGCCGGAGGTGCTTGTCAAATAGTTATCGCCCGGTTGGATTCTCAATTCTGCCCTTTTAAATCTATGTGTAAATATTTAAAAAACAGGTCGGGGGCCGACCCTCATGCCCCTCTGTTCCTGACCTCCAACGGTAATCCCATGTCCAAGTCCTGGTTTAGCAATCACCTGGAGCAGGTACTGCAAAAATGCGACCGAAACCCAAAACTCTACTCGGGTCATTCATTCAGGATAGGCGCTGCAACCTCAGCAGCCATACAAGGCCAATCTACAGCATCACTTCAACAATTGGGGCGTTGGTCATCCTCAGCTTATGCCTCCTACGTGTGCCCTGATGTCTCTGCCATCATTGGAGCTCAAAGATCCCTAAAATCTTAGCAGCCATAAGCACTGCATATAACTGGTGGTCGGTGGTTGAGGGTCTTACACTTTACTCAGCCGACAAATCATAAATGCAGGTCATTACCGACCCTAAGAGTTCCGCAGGATCATTAAGGCTTCGTTGTTTAAATGTATGAAATGCTTAAGCGGGTGGTATCATGTATGGTATAAACTGAAAGTTCTGTGATTCTCGTGATTCATGTAAACCGGTCATCCAAAGTCTAAACCTTAGCAGTCAGGGGCTCTGCTGGCTACTTCAGTCATCACAACAGGGCACGCAGCCCTCTAGCCGCTGTGCTGATTTATGGCGTCACATCAATCATATTGGGTAAGTGATGTTATATAGTCATATCAGGTAAGTAGCATATCCATTCCAATTCTTACAAGTCGTTCAGATTCTCACGTCGTTATATCCTATCCGCTACTCACTCATTGCTCCGGTAATTGCATGATATCGTATGCTAATACGAACCCCTCCGACATCATTTATCTAATGATATAGTTTCTCTAGATGGCATTGCGCTGGCATCCAACAGCACCGTAAAGAATCTTGGAGTTACCTTTGATCAGGATTTGTCTTTTAACTCTCAGATAGTAAAACTAATTTCTAGGACTGCCTTTTTTCACCTACGTAATATTTCAAAAATCAGGCACATCCTGTCTCAAAGCGATGCAGAGAAATTAGTTCATGCATTTGTTACCTCTAGACTAGATTACTGCAATTCCTTATTTTCAGGCTGCTCTAATAAGTCTCTTAAATCTCTCCAGTTGATTCAGAATGCTGCAGCTCGTGTACTAACAAGAACTAAGAAAAGAGATCATATTACTCCTGTATTAGCTTCTCTGCACTGGCTCCCTGTAAAATCTAGAATAGAATTTAAAATCCTTTTACTTACCTACAAAGCCCGAATTGGTCAGGCACCATCATATCTTAAAGAGCTTATAGTACCATACTGCCCTACTAGAGAGCTGCGCTCCATTAATTCAGGGTTACTTGTGGTTCCTAGAGTCTTAAAAAGTAGGATGGGAGCCAGAGCCTTCAGTTATCAAGCACTTCTTTCGTGGAACCAGCTTCCTGTTTCAGTCCGGGGGGCAGACACACTCACCACATTTAAGAGTAGGCTTAAGACTTTCCTTTTTGAGAGTGCTTATAGTTAGGGCTGGCTCTGGTTTGCCTTAGACAAACTGGTATAGACAAAAACTACAGGGGGACGTCCTTAGGATACACTGAGCACCTCTCTCCTCCTCTTCTTCACCTCTGTCTGTATGCATTAATGTCCCATTAATGCTCATTACTAACTTTACTTTTTCCCCGGAGTATTTGTGCTTTCTCGCCTCACAGGTTCCCATGACCGCTGTTCTATCTGGACACTGGTCCTTCAACCATCCATGGCCCTGCTGACACCTACTACGATCTTCATTATTAACATTATTAACCCTATTACCGATTAATGCACAGTACTGACTTTGTTTCTTCTCCGGAGTCCTTTCTCTCCTCACAGGTTTCCATGGAGCATGGTTTCATCTGGACCCTGGTCCTTCCTCCTACCATGGCCCTGCTGACTCCAACTGCTAATATCACTTTTATTATTACTCACATTACTATTTCATATTACCGATACCATTAATGCACATTATTGACCTGCTTCTTCACCAGAGTCTCTGTGCTTTCTCGCCTCACAGGTTCCTGTGTATCCGGGTTATACCTGGACCAGGTCTTGCCTCCTGCCGTGGTTCTGTCATACATTGAATGTGTTGTAATTACATTGAATGTGTTGTAATTCACTTATCCTGTTCTACACATGACATCTATTGCACTAGGGATCCCTCCTCTGTTACTCTCCCTAAGGTTTCTTCCTCTTTTCTCCCCGTTAAAAGGGTTTTTTGGGGGAGTTTTTCCTGTTCCGATGTGAGGGTCCCAGGACAAGAGGATGTCAAATGTGTACATATTGTAAAGCGACAAGTTTGCAGGTATGAATAAAGTTCTTGAAATAAACAAATTCTGCATTTCCCCCTGCACCCCACCTGCAATACCGCTGCGCCCCACTAGAGGGGCGCGCGCCCCACAGTTTGAGAACCACTGCCTTATGGTGCATTCACACCAAAGCGAATTATTCGCGTGAGTAGATTACATACAAAGTCTATGCACAGACGCGATGAGACTGGCGCGGCGCGAATTTGCGATCAAACGCCAAATCGCCCCAAACGCGCGAGTTGAAATTTTTCAACTTCTGCGAAATATTCGTGTTACGCCCCGGCGCGATAGCCTATCAGCGTTGAGTTGCTCCCCCTGTCATCAGTGACGTCCTGGTGTTGTTGAATCAGGAAATAAATACTGTAGCCATCTGTGTTCACCCAGAGCTCTACGATACCTCATATCAAAAGAGACCGGACCAAACTATGTGTACAAATGTGTGTGTGTGTGTAAACCATATGGTACAAACAATGAATAGATGCTGCTGTATTTACGTCTACATGACGTTATTCTGAGTGTTGGTGGAGCTGCTACAATGTTAGCTTAGCCTAGCACCGATCCATCAGAGCTCCATTGAGAAGACAAGTACAAATCGGCATCATTACGTGGTTATTTCGGAGTCCCTTTTTGTCGGTTTATTGCCGTTAAATCACAGCCAAATCAGATTATTTTGTGTTCATACAGCTTTAGTAAACAGCGACGTGTGGCTTGCTAGACACAGTGAATACAGCTCGATAAAATCCATGGAGCTCCTCTGGACAATATTATGAACCCAGACATGACGGCGTTTAGTTTCCCAGGATATCTGTGACTTCCACAACACGTACGAAGCAGAAATAGAGGTTATTTTTTGAATGGTTAATGGCGTACAGTCGAACGGCTTTCAGGGCGATAAGCCGCGCCCCCTCTCCGGCGCGTCCAGCGCAATTCACGCGAATAAACACAAATGGTCCCCGGCATTTTGACCAGCGGCGCAAATACGGGGCGCGGTGAATTCGCGACGCGTTTGGTGTGAACGCACCATTAGAGTCTTCATTTTATTGTACATTTTTGCAGTAACTAGGTTCTCCTCATTCCATTTCTATAAGTGCAGTATATCTTATATTAGCCTTTTAGTAAACATTAAATTGTTAATTTCAAAAATGTCTGAAATTGTTATAACAGGCTCAAGGACACACACAGTATAATATACCTCATATCACATGCAAACAGAATGTAGCATA
>NW_022281465.1:0-11020 GCF_004355925.1 Anarrhichthys ocellatus | reverse complement strand
GTGACTGAATATATCCAAGTCATGTGTGTGTGTGTGTGTGTGTGTGTGTCAGTGTCTCTGTGTGTTTATCAACTGCACTAATGAGCTCATATCAAACACATCAGAGTCAAAACACTAGAAAAGTCTCCAACAACACCAGAAAAAGTCGCTAGATTTGTCGCTAGTAGCTTTTGACAAAAGAAGTCGCCAAGAGGGTTTGGAAAGTCGCCAGATTTAGCGAGAAAGTCGCCAAGTTGGCAACACTGGCACCGGCTAAATATGTATAAAAGAGATCCCATTAAAAAGAAATTGCAAAAAGCTTAATAATTCAAAACCTGACCAAGGGGAATTCTGGCCTGATGTCTTGAGATGAAGTTTAGCTCAACACCAGAGCTAAATGGTCACAGATTTACATGGTTAATTAAGAGCTTTTCAAACCACCCCTGTGAGGTCACTGTCACTTTCGCCAAATTTAAAGACAAAGTATAACACAAAGGGGGAAAAAATATCACACGTGTTCCATCTTGGAAATAGTAGAGAGGGACAAAGATAAGAGATCTGTTTTCTAACAATGAATTGCTCAACTGTTTGTTAAGCTGCATTTAGTCACACCAAGTTGCCTTCCAATCCAATTATCATTTTTCCAATGGCCCTTCAGAATGGAGCCAACCAAGTGGCAATGCTGCTATCTTATTCCAAGGAGAGTAAGCTAACGTTGCTGGAACTTAATACACTGGTATGCATACAATATTTTGCAATACGCTCTCACCATCTTGGCTGAGGTGTGAAAGGATCAGACCATTTTCCTAAATATTCAGACAAAGTAGCTTGATTGTTGCTCAATGTTTCAGAGAGATACATTTGCAAGAGATGCTGCAGTTAACAGTTGCTAAACCAAATAAGAAAGATATCAAACTGTCAATATTGCTACTAAGCCATCTTGAGGGAATTGAAAAAGATGAAAGAAGAGAGATGGGGAGAGAGGAAAGAAAGGGAAATCACAGGAGGAGAAGACAAGATATAAGGAGTAGAGAGAATGAAGCAGTGAAAAAAAGGGAACACGGGGGGAGGAAACCATAAAAACCTTGGCTGATAAGAGGAATAGATGGAGGGGAAGGAAGACAGAAAGACAGCACACATTCTGAATGGTTAGTGGTACACCACCGCTCTTGGTTTTCAATGATGGTTTGGCAGTGAACAAGAGGCAGCTGGCTGGACTGAACTTGGGTGGGACCCAGCAGCACTGCCAAAGGATAGATGGGAAGTGTGTGTAAGTTTGTATAAAGGACATACTGTATTGAGGTATGTGAATAAGAGTGTGCTGGTAGTTCTGCATTTATGTGTCTGCACGTTTTGGTGTAGTTGGTCACTGGCAGAATGCGTGTGAGGGAAGTGATCCATCAGGGTTCAGCAGGGGAAAGTCTGTTCTGACAGTCCTTCCTGTTGGAGGAAAATGGACTAGATGGGAGCTAAAGAGGCCCAGTTAGTACATGGAAACCACCAGCACCCATTAGCTCAGACTCATTACAAACCAAACTTGAGGAAAACCGCTGATTTTCATCATTAGTTCCATGTATGTCTGCAATAATTGGCAATGTTGCTTTCAAAGATTATCTGAGACAATCTGAACATTATCTGAACAACTAAGGCCTAAAGTCAAAGCAGAATATGATCATTTCTCCTATAATGCGAGTCCTTCATTTACCTCAATGAAGGAGAAGGCCTTTGTTTGAGATGTACTTTTTGGATTAGAAAAGTCCAGACTGTATGATCAAAATGTATTTGTCCACTTCTGTACAGGAATTGCTGTTAAAATGTTTGAAACAGTTTCACTTTCTTTAAATGTTGACACTGAAACGTTTGGTTCATCTTGAAGTTAAAGCACTGCAAAACATTAAAGAGGTAGCTGAAACGTAAATACTGAAAGAAATTGCAGAAGTGCAGTTAAGAAAGAATTGCTAGAAGAAGTTGAAGTTTCAGTCTATGTGGAACTGTTACATGAAACTGAAGTGTCACTTTCAGTGCAAGCAGCTAGTGAACTTAAGGTATCGGTTGAAGTGAAGCTGAGAGGAGTTCATGGTGTTTGTTGAAGTGTAAGAATAAGTATCGTCGGCAGTCCCCAGAGATTAAAATCTCACCAAAACATATGAGAAGATGATTTAGATGCCGAGTCATCACCCACCCAAATGCAGTGATGTAGCAATCTTTGGCAATGTGGTACTAGCCCCAGCCCAATGGCTATCCAAGCCCCACCAAGAGTGATTTGATACTGCTATAACATGCACGTCAAGGGTCATGTGACTGAAGGGGGTAGTCGCTACTGGGCTAATCCCATGTTTGTTATGTTTTTACGACAGTAAGAATGCGTCTCCTTTTGAATTTCTAACATTTCTCCAGCCAGGCATTCTAAACAGTATTGGTGGAAGTCTTTGGTTAAGCCATCCCACATGTTAATTGGAGCAAAAATTGTGATATAATTGAGCTGCCATAGAAAAATTGAAAAGTAACTTATGTATTGAACTGATCTTTAAATTTGTTTTTTGAAATCTAATTAACTAGAAGTTAGGTTTGCATTAATATTCAGCACAGGTTCAATGTAATGCATTTTTGAGGGATTCGCTAATTGATTTGTTTCTAACGTAATAATCATATTTATTTTGGATTATTTTTGCACTGCTTATATTTGAATGGTATGGTATAAACCAACTAAAACCTCCAATCAAATTTTGCTTAATATTTTATCAGCGCTGTCTGCAACTCGGAGCACAGAGGAGAGACCAAAACTACCGACACTCGTGGTCAGCTGATGAAATTATCATGAGCTGTAAGATAATGTCAATTAGCATTAAAGAAATGCAGAACAGAGCAATTATCTTCTAATACTGTGCATATATCACCAAGCAAAATCGTAATTGAAGGTTGAATGTGGGCGTGTAGAGGGCAGGATGTGAGGCTGAACCAGCTGGACACATTTACGGGTTGATTTAGGAATTCATAAAAGGAAATAGCTCACTGGCAGGCTCACTGGACCGTGCACTTCCCATGACAGTTTGTAATGTTTCCAGTCAGGATGCTTTCTGTTGCTCCTCTGTAAAAGTTGACATGAAATTGGCACAGGAATTTCTATTCATATTTTTTATTAATATTTATTAAGTTTACATTTTCATCAGAAAGAGTGTCTAATCACGTGGTGGATGAATACAATTTCAACAATTCAATCGCAAAATATTGAAATTTTTGAATATCAATGTACCTTTTGTAACACAACATGGCTCTATTTCTCAAAGACAAAGTTGCAAAACATTCCATCTCATTGTAAAATAAAGTGTTCTAAAAAATCATTAATAATTAAAAAAAAGAACGTGCTTGAGATGCATTTTTCAATATGTTATACAATACAAATCATTTTAAGGCCAGTGATTGGTGTACTTTTGGTTTTTGCAACGTTCTTGAGTTATTGGAGATTTTTTGGAGACACAAGCTGAAAACAATCCTGCACACAAGGGCAACTTAATGCACAGGCTGTCAGTGGGGGTGCAGACATGCTGGTGGAATTTAGGTAAACTGCATGCGCCGCCATCTTGGAGTGAACCTTTTAATAGGGTAACTAGCCAGGCTACCAAAAAATGTCTAACCAACGTCTGTTGCGTGACCCTCTCCTTGCAGGTCATAATGATCCCACCAAAGTCTCCCCAGCTCCATCCCGTGAGGCAGCAGCAGAGGAGCTTAGTGTCCCCGCTTAATCTAAGCTCAACCCTCATGGCAGTGCAAGGCCCACCACCATTTTGGTGGTCAAAGCCTCACCAAAATGTCTGAAATGGTTTTAAGGTATCAGTACCAGCATGCTGCTTCATTAGTGCAAGTTATCCCAACATCCATAAATCAGAGAAGGACACGGCTTTGTTATAGACAGGAAATGTAGACATCGTATTTGACAAATCAAGTAGTGAATGAATGTAGTGAGAAATGCAAGGCTGGAAAATTCGTGTTTTATTTTCTGAGATGTACTGTAGAATGTTGCTGCTTGTTTGCAAACTAATACACTAAGCTAGAACTTGACTGTAAGCATGCGATTCAAAGTTTATGTGGGGTTCTGATTGTATTCACATGCAAATACCATATAATACAATAAACTACAATAGGTCCAGCTTAATATCCTCATACCAAATGTTCAACACTTACCCACACAGTCTTGGCTATCCTGGGACTCCTGGTAGCCCTGCTCACAGAGGCATTGGAAGGAACCCAGTCTGTTCTCACAGAAGCCACGAGGGCCACACAGTGTCTCATTGAGTCCACACTCATCAATATCTGTAGAACAAACAAACAAAGCCAAGACATAGCAAATGCTTTTTCCTTGATTTGATTTTTAGTTTCCCTCTTAATTTGTTCCATCCTTTCCTTTTGAACAGGAAAGGAAAACAGCCTCTCAATTATCTGTCTCTCTAACATCTTATTTTATTCTAGATGTTTTCATTGTAAGACACTTAAATTGAACTTTGATGTATGAACATCTGCTTCAGAAATAAATGCTAATGTTTGCAGATTGAGACTCACGCTCAGGAATACACACGTCTCCTGTGTTTTCCAGACAAATCAGGGCAGTGACATGAAATGTGAAAATTCAATGCAGTGGATTAAACAAAATGCTTCTGGATTGAAGCAGCTGCTGTAAAAAGTTGTAAATGAGACATGAACTAACTATTTCATTAACACACACACACACACACACACACACACACACTCTCTTCCCCCCCCACATAAATCAGGCAGAGAGCAACACATACCCCTCCTTGTCTAGACAGCTAGCTCAAAGGCTCCCGTCTGTTTCTTCTCCTCTCATTTCTTTTCTTTTCACTCTGTTTTTTCTTTGGCAGGAAATTACATTAAAACAGCTCTGGCACAGGGGCCAAGACTTCTGCCATGTTGGAGAAAATAGGGGCGGCATGAATGTGAAAGAACTCAAAGACTTTTTTCAGATATTTCTCTCTTGTTTAAGAGGCGGTGACAAAGTGTGATATTGAGGGAAGCAATGGAGGGATGGACACAAGGATGCAGATAATGACAAAGGTTAGAAAAGAATAGAATGAACCTTCTACTATGTGGGTGTATATTTTGAACAAGGAAAGCTATGTAAATGAATACTTGAATACTGCTTTTCATTTGCAAACATTTTCTTCAGTGTTGATATTGAAGCAGCACGTATCTATAATACAATGTAAAAGTACTGGTGTGTTTAATAAAGGATCATGTTGAAACATTTATCACAGCACCAGCTCAGTCCTTCAACCTGAGATAAATCAGGCAATTAAGTCCTCTTTGTACAGAGAACATATAAATGACTCTCATATTTAACTTCGCAGTATGACTCTAGGTAATAACAAGGTAGTAGGGAAGTCCTCCTACAACCAATATATTCATACTATACTACAAGTCAAAAGGGACAAACCATACAGAGTCATTTGAATGTTACAATGCTGAATTCAATGTCTCAACTTGTCTTATGACATGTTGTCTGACGATGTCAGAAAGGTCTATAGCTGTCCAACACACTGGAAGGTGAAGTGAAAAGCCAGCATTCATCGAGAGAACAAGCATTCAGGGGAAGCATACTGCCAGCTTTACACTGACATCATCCTGGGTGAGGACTCGACTGAATTTCAAAGAAGGCTGGTATGTAACAAGCAAGTGAGTGGTTACTCTCAGACTTCTAAACCAACAAAGTTTTGAAGGGTTGAGACTGTCAATTTTATACATTTTTCTTATGATGACAAACCCCTTGAAAAGACCAAAACCAAAAGTGAATGTATTCTACTGATTATTATCTTAAGTATTGTCATTGTTGTCCAAATGCTAAGGGTTCAGCCATGCTATAGCAGCTCTGTGGGCCTGTACTGTACAGTGCTTTGAGCTTAATTATAACACAACATACAAACATGCTCACGATGACTGATGTTTAGCAAGTTCATGTTTATCATGTTCACCATCTTTGTTTATGGTGTTAGCATGGTAACATTTAGCACTAAACACAAACTGCAGCTAAGGCTGATGTCTGTCTTTTTTTTTGTTGCATCTATTGGCTCACAAATTAAATATCTGACAAATAGAAATTTTGACCTGATGATGGGAGTGCAAAAAAAGTCAGACTATCGCTAAAGGCATTATGATTCATCCTGTGGAGACCATGAATGTGTGCAATTAAATCCATCCAACAGTTGTTTAGACATTTCACTCAAAACTTTAAAAGTCAACCTCATGGTGGCACTAGAGGATTAGTAAGGGGATCACTAAAGTCAGTAGGATTCATCCTCTGGACACCATGAATGCCTGTAACATGGTATTCCATCCAATACTTGTCTGACATTGCAATCCATAGAGCCATGCCAGAAGCATGGCTAAAACACATCAATGAGCCTCACTATTGAAGTGGGTGGCATGTTCCTTCATCACCATGAACACACACATTGCAGTTTATTTGAACTCAATCCCTCATACACCGTCCTGTTGCCACATATAATAGAACACCAAATGTGGATGAATACACCATTGAAAATAGTCCCCAACAAATGCACAATTATCTCCTGTTTGTTAAAAACTGCATCACATTAATATGTTTCAAAAGCAAGTTCTAATGAATGAAACCCCATCACATGTGTGTGTGTGTGTGTGTGTATGTCCGTGTGTGTTTCTCTTCTTTGTAGTGCATCTTACCATCACAGGAGGGCGTGTCAAGGCTGGCAGTGAATCCACTCTCACACACACAGAGATAGGACCCCTCTGTGTTGAGACACTCTCCGTGGGGCGAACAAAGCTCTGGTTCATCCATACATTCATCAACATCTGGGAGGAGAGAGACAGAAATCCACTTAGAGGTGTGTGTGTAACATCTAAATCCGGGATCGGAAACTGGTGGTCAGAAGATATAGCCCTGCTCCGGCACTCACCTCTGCAGCTGGTGCCGTTGATCTGTCGGTATCCCTGGGGGCAGGTACAGGTGTAGGAGCCCATGTTGTTAACACACTCCCCTACAGCCTCACAGGGCCTGGATTCTTCTAAACACTCATCCACATCTGGAATAAACACACATCAGTCTTATAAGCATTTTGAAAAGATTGTTGAAACAGATATTTAGAGAATGAAATTCTTTAAGGGATGGTTGTCATTACTAACATAATCAGAAAGTACAATTACAAATTGAATCTTAAATAGTTACTGGTAGCACCAAATTATGGAAATGTATGATGGGTAGAACCTGTAGCCTATATTTATTCAAGATCATATTTCAACAATGGTAACACACCAACTACAGGTGTGAAAGCCTGATTTTACAAAGCACGGTGTAACTCTTTTTTTGAAAAATTACTCAATAATTACAATTTGTCATTCTTACTAATATTGCATGGTCCTGATAATGTGTGTACAGTAGTGCTAGTACTGTATATCATACCATCACAATGGTCTCCAGCTGGAGACACTCTGAAGCCTAGCCCACACTGACAGATAAAGGAGCCTTCAGTGTTCTGGCAGTGGCCTCTGGTACAGACCCGCTGATCCTGGCACTCATCTATATCTGAAAAAACCCAAACAATGAAACAACGACATCACATAAGCAGAATGCAAAAGGTCAAGCAATTTTTGCCCAGCATTTCAGTTGCTAAACAGTAGATAAATAATGTACTAAATGCAGTAAATTAATAAATAAGTTATTTTATATAACTTAATTTCAAAACATTTTTTAAGAATAACGAACAAGCTGCTTGTGTTACAACTGACTGCAATGTCTTAAGACACACTGTGGAAGCAGTGAGGGGTGTGATTTGTAGTCCGACTGCTAGACAGTGCTCTAGGGCTGAACACTTTAGGTAAACACAGGGTGAGAGTGGCATATCATAATTGGTCAATATTATATTGATATACAGTCCAATGGCAGTATTGAGTGATCTTTAATAATTCAACTTTGGTTGATAAAGCCAGGAAGTGATGTTTACAGTTTGATCAAGTTTCAGTGTGACATGTGTGAACACAATTTACCGCATAGTGGTTGTATGCCTCTGCCAGCCATTCATGTTTCAGTTTACATCCATGTCTGTCCAAAATGTCATCCCTACATAATTTGATCCTATTAGACATTTGTGTGAAATTGACGTAATAATTCTTGAGTTATGGCAAAACACGTGTCTTGTGAGGTCACAGTGACCTTTGACAACCAAATTCCAATCACTCCAAGATACATTGTTGACGAGAATGAACCGGATTGACGGACAGACGGGCGCAGAGGCATAAAAAAGTCCCTTTGCTAAAATAAGGCAAATGTTTTATGAATGGTAAAGCCATAATGTCATTCATGCAACACTGCCCAGACCTAATACATGTTTATGAGGTAACAACTTATTTTAATGGCACTTGATATTTGCAGTCATTACGCAGTTTATATTTATAGAGTTATTCTGACCACCACAGTTTCTGACCAACAGCTAAATCATTGTGGCTTAAAGTGGGTGTGTCCAAAGAGTCCAGTACAAGTCATCATTGGTTAGCAGAATTAAACAGCTTATTACAAGTTGGGTTTCATTTTCGTAGCTCTGGCTATCAGTTATATCAGTTATGATAGCCTTACTCTCCATGATAATTGATTTAGGAATTTATAAATTGGTGGTGTTTAACGCGCTTCAGAGATTTCTAAGCCACAGCATATCCTCCGACCAAGACGCCACTATACCATCTTTTTGGACAGATTTTTGGTGATGTCACCTTGTTCTGATATCCAAGCAGTAACACTTGTGGGTATACAATATTATCATATTTGACAGAACTGATGGCCAGAACTACAAAAATAAAGCCCAAATAGCACATAACATAATTTTGAGCATGATCTGGAAGTACTTTAAGTTTATTTGTTACACACACACACACACAGACTGTAAAATGTGACATTTCCCTGAGCTTGGCAGTGTCATGCAAACATCTGTGAGTGGGGTTATTACTTTCTATAAAGGACTGTTGCATGGCCTAAGTATTTCCTCTCACCACCACCACCACTCGCTGCCACCCCACTGTGGCTTGCCTCGCCTTGCACGGTGTGTGAACAGCCAAAACCTGACAGCTAACTGTGTCACATGGAATATGGAGCAGCAAACTACTGAAAGAGGAGAGATGGGCACACCTGTGATCTCTAGATTGTGGGCCCATACTATGAGTTCTTTGGAATGGTATATTTGTTCAATTGCTTGATTCACAGTATCTTATTCTGCATGTGTTCCCTCAACAGATTTATGTTTTGATAGCTAGACATAATACAATAATAACGCAATTGTGTCAAGAAATAAAGAATGCTGCGTACCTAGGTACTCTACTTTCACAGCAGTCAAAACGAAACCAAAGTGCACATTGGTGCTCGGAGTGACAATTGAACGGCCTAGACTGCCCTTGTCAATTGCTCCATCTAAATAATGCTGTCATTTTAAAAGTAGTAGGTACAGTATGGTTAGTAGTACCAGGCAGCAATGGGGAGTTTAGCTCCCCTGAAAGAGACATGAGCACCCCACAAAGTCTCATTCGAGTGATATAGGGGGAGCTCTAAAATATTGTAATAATTGATGCCACTGCTTTTTTTTCTGCATAAATTGATATATTTCCTGCATTTGTGTGCGTGTTTCATTCCTATATTTGTAGGGTTGACACAGTTTAATGTAGTTTGACACCTCAAGTCATCCTCCATACTCCATCATAAAAATAGTTCTGTTCTAATATATTTTCTTGTGTAGCAAGGGAATACAACTTGCATTTCCTTGTGCAACCTGTGTTGTAGAATAACAATAAACACACCTTGAACATGATGCGAATCAGTATGTCTAAGCTTCCTTTGGACGCATGTCTGCATGGCTGTGGATAATCTTTTTTATTTATTTTTTTATCTCCGGCTACCTGATGCATTACAGCTGATAAACCTCAAGATTGAAGAAAATGGTGGTTTTCACCTATTCAGAGTTAATCACTTTAACTCTATATAATAATAGAACCAGTGCAGACAGGTTCATCCTCAGCAGCTAAAGAGATTTTATTGCAGCTCTGGGGAAACAACCATCTGGCCTGTTTGCCCTCACAGCCCTAATTCAGTATTATTTTTGTGCGTAGGGAAAGCTGCGTTGAAGTGACAGGAAACCACATAATGACAGAGTGCTTTAAATTTATATCCCAATAAGGGGGAAGAAGCAGGGAGGAGGGTATTGCTTTCTCTACATCCTGGAAGCAGGATTCTTAGTTTGCAATATACTGGTGGAAGGCTTTCTTAGCTGACCAGTGCCACAGAACCCTAGCTGGACGTGCTTGCCAACATCCAGCTTGAAACCTAGGCGACCATCTACACCGACACCCTGCCAGATCATCTAGAACCTCAGTTGGCCATGCCTGACGACGGCCTGCTAGATCTCCTAAATCATCAGTTGGCTGTCTTCGTCAACACCGAGCCGGACCTCCTAGATCAGGGGTATTCAATTAAAATTCCAAAAGGTCCAGATTGAGTAAATCTCCTCGGGCAAAGGTCCGGAACATTACAATAATATCTAACTTGCGCCATTTAGTGCCATATATATATATATATATACACATATATACACACATATATACATATACACATATACACACATATACACATATACATACACATACATACACATATATATATACACATACATATATACATATACATACACACACATATACATATATACACACATACACACACATACACATATATATACACACATACACACATATATACACACATACACACACATACATACACACATATACATATATATACACACATACATACACACACATATACATATATATACACATATATACACATATACATATACATATACACATATACACATACATATACATATACACATATACACATATACACATACATATACATATACACATATACACATACATATACACATATACATATACACATATATACACATACATATACATATACACATATATACACATACATATACATATACACATA
>NW_022281464.1:0-11039 GCF_004355925.1 Anarrhichthys ocellatus | reverse complement strand
ACAGACAAGGATACAGAAAAGGGACACAGACAAGGATACAGAAAAGGGACACAGACAAGGATACAGAAAAGGGACACAGACAAAGATACAGAAAAGGGACACAGAAAAAGGACACAGACAAGGACACAGAAAAAGGACACAGACAAGGATACAGAAAAAGGACACAGACAAGGAACAGACATGATGCACTTACTGAGGGCGTGATGATGTTTTCAAGGCTGATTCCAACGTAAATGAGACGCTCTTTCCTGGAGGAGATAATAAACATTAAGACAGGTTTCAATGTCAATTAGGTGCAATATGGAAAATAAACAAAACAATACATGTCACTAAATGTAGCATGTGTGTTGGTGTTCAAATGTTGGCAGCACTGAAAAGCTTTTACGGTGAAGGAGCTGAAATTTCATAATAAAAGATAAGATAGAACTTTATTAATCCTGAACAAAAGTCTTGTGCCAGAGTTTGATCAAAGATTACAACAGAAGAATAAGAAAAATAAATATTAAAACCTAATAATTATAAACACAGACACCAGTGAATAGAACAGAATGAGTAAGGTAAATAAATAAATGTCTCACCTCCTCTCGGCCCGTTCCTTCTTTTTCAAAGCAGCGTCGAGGTTTGTGAGCTGCTCTTCTAGTTTGTCGCAGAGCAGCTTCTGCAGAGAGGATTAACGAGGGGAAACATTACAACATGTTTCTGTATTTCTGTATAATCTCTTTAATATGTGGTGCTCTGACTGGTGCGTACGTGTTGACAGGGTGAACAGAACCACTCTCCGTCGGGGATGATCATGAGCGGAGGCCTCAGGCAGGCGGTGTGGTAGCCGCTGTCACACGAGTCACACAGCAAGATCTGGAAAAAATCAATCAATCAATCAATAAAACCACCAAACTACATCTTCATTCATGCTGATATTTTTGTCCTAGTTCTATAAGTCTTCTGTCTCTTCTATCTCCCTCTTTCCTTTCTGCCTGTTTCCTTTATTAATCTGGTTACTTGATAAATGAATGTAAACACAGGTTGGTACATGAATGACGACCCACCAGCTCAGGGTGATTTGGAAGACCACAGTGTTTGCACGGGTCGTCGTTGGGAGGTAGGTCGTCGTCCGAGGACGTCGAGGAGTCCGAGCTTCGTCTTTCTCGGTTACGGTTACGCCGCTTCCTGCTTCGCTCCACCTTGAAGTCTTCGTCGCTGTCGTCCTCGCTCTCCCCCTCGCTGGACTCTTCGGAGCTGTTGTCGTCCTCGGAGCCTTTCTTTTTACGGCGCGTTCGCGTGTTGGACCACCGAACCCTCCGTCTCTTTCTCCCCTTAAAGAAGCACAGCGTGGTGACTTTGAAGGACAGCTCAGGAAATGAAGAAGGTGTCTGTCATTTTTAAATGCTTTTTTGTTTCACCTTCCAGGGGCCCATTGGCTTCAGTTCAAAATGCTAAACATGGCTGCATGTTTTGGGAAGTTAAGGCTGAATTTGTATTCAAACATGGGGACATTTTCACCGAATCTTAGCCGGGATTGAGCCAAACTCCATCCAGAAAACATGAATTTTAAATGTTCTTTGCTCGACGTCTTGTGGACAAACCTCACAAAACAAGACTTTTGTTTACAGTGGGAATCATTATGTGGTTATTTCGGCATCTTGTTTGATCCTTTTACTGCAATGAATTGCATGCAAACACCAGAGCATTCCTTCTATTTGATGAAACTTTCATAACAGACGTAGATAGTCTTACCTTAGGTTTGGGCTGACCCTCCTGATCAACCTTTTTCTCTCTTGGTTTCCTTTGAACAGCTTTCACCTCCTCTTCCTCCTCCTCCTCCTGTTCCTCCTCCTCCTCCTCCTCCTCCTCCTCTTCTTCTTCTTCCTTCTCACCCTTGTCGTCTTCGTTCTTCTCGGCTTGAGACTTCTCCACCTTCCTGTCATGGATCTCCACGGCCTTCGGCGTCGGTCTGGAGATCCTCGGTGATCTCCGGAGAGATCTCCCCGTGTTGGTGTCTGACTCCGAGTCTTGTCTCTCGTCTCTCTGAAGCGCAGCTTTCCTTCGGTGGCCTCGGGGCTTGATTCTCCGACAGGAAGTCAGAGTTCCTCCACCGTTCCTCACCTCTTTCTTTGCTGCAGACTCTTCTTCACTTTTGCTTTTACCGTCCTCGTCAGCCGGTTCTTTGTCTGGACCGTCTTTCTCCGTTTCAGTTGAGGATTTGCCGTCGAGTTCTTTGCTCACACTTTGGGAACCGGATTTCTCCAATTTGGTCGATGTTTCGCTCTCTTTATGAGCACGTTTGTTCTCTTCTGTTTCATCTGTTTTTGAAAGTTTATCCGTGGTGGAATCCTTTTGATTTTCAATGTCTGTGTCCTTCTGTTCCTTGTCTGTGTCCTTTTTCTTGTTAATGTCTGTGTCCTTCTGTTCCTTGTCTGTGTCCTTTTTCTTGTTAATGTCTGTGTCCTTTTTCTTGTTAATGTCTGTGTCCTTCTGTTCCTTGTCTGTGTCCTTCATCCTCTCTGATGACGGACGCTCTGCTTCTGTATTTTTTGTTTCCTGTTCGGTTTCTGGTCTTTCTGTCTTTTTATCACTTTCTTTAGAGACGGGTGTCCTCTCAACAGCGCTGGATGGTTTATCTTTCCTTACAGAAGCTTCCTCTGTCCTACGTGCAGCCGAGTTACCCTCAGCTTTGTCTTCTTGTGGCTTTAAATGGTGTTTAACAGCTTCACAGTTGACCATCTTCGTTACACCTTCAGGCTTTTTACTCTTCTCTGTCATCTCCGTCTCTCCAGCGATAGTCTCTGAGGATGCACCGGCTTTCTCCATCTTCTTCTCCGCCTCTTTGACGCCGCGTTGCTTCTCCGCCTCTTTGACGTCGCGTTGCTTCTCCGCCTCTTTGACGTCGCGTTGCTTCTCCGCCTCTTTGACGTCGCGTTGCTTCTCCACAGGTTTACACGATGCGTCTAACTTCTTAATAACAGAAGACCCAACGCTCTCTTCAGCGTTGAATTTTCCTTCTGAGTTATCACCGGTAACCATTTTAATGACGGACGGTGAGTCAGCAGATTTCTTTGCGGTGTCCTTGTCTGTTTTGATGACTCCTGGCTTTTCTTTAGCCGTAGATTTCTCTGCATTAGTCTCACGTGCCGCCGTTTCTTTAGCGTCACTCGTTTCCGTTTGCTTCGCCGCTGTTACATTTTCTTTAGTCTTACTCGACTGCGATGATTTCTCCTCTGAATCTTTTGACTCAACTTCTTTGCATTTGACTTTCTCTGACTCTCCGGTTTTATTTGATGCCTTGTCAGTTGTACAAGAGTCTTTTGTAGTTTCTCTTATTTTGTCTTGCTCTTCATGATTGGACGGCTTCTCCGCTGCATTGTTTACGTCTTTAGGTAAAGGCGACGGTTCTTTTGGAGACGCTTTCCTTCCTTTCGGTGCAGAGCTTTCCTGTTCTACCTGCACATCTAGATTATTTTGGCCCGAGTCTTCTTTGTTCGATGCGACTGAGAGCTTCTCTGCACTGCGAGCATCATCCTTTTTACCCTTTGCGTCCTCCTCTGTGATTTCAGAGTCCTTTTCTCTCTTTTCTACAGATTTACCAGCAGCCGCTTCAGTCGTCGGCTCTTTGTCGACGTCTTTTTCTGGCGAATGACTCTGGAGAACTTTCTCTGACACAGGCTGAACTTCTCCATTAATATTTAAAATCTGCGCTTTCTTAGGCTGTTCGGGAGTCGGGTCCGCTTTAGGAGCTTCTTTGACCTGAGAAACCGCCGTGTTTTGCACTATGATGCCGCTATTCTTTTCAAAGTCTTCAGTGAACTTCATCCCTCTCTTTTTCAGAGGGATTTTGGCCTGTTGGTCGTTCAGCGCTTGTTGAATCTCCTCCGCGCTGCTCTTCTTGGCCTCGTCGGCCTTTTCTGCTTTTACCGACACACCCGGCGTCTCAGAGACGGGTTCGCTTGTTGTCACCGAGCTCGTTTTAGCGTCCGACACCTCCATCGGCTCTTCTTTAGCGTCCGACACCTCCATCGGCTCTTCTTTGATGCTCGGGGCTTTCGAACCGACATCGAGATCCTCCGCAGGATTTTCTGAACTGAGCTCCGCTTCGCTTTTACCTTCGATGACGCCATTCACAGACAATTTGTCGTCGGAAGTTTCTGATTTTAAGTCGTCTTTCTGCGTTACTTTCTCGTTATTCTCCGTCTTTGGTGAGACCGGACCGACGGCCTTGGTGGAGTCTTTGCTGTCTTCATCCGATGTGTCCTCGGCCTTTTTAACTTCACCTGTAACGTACATATGAAACAAAATCACACGACTGCTTTTAAATAATAGAGACTGGATTCTTTGATATGGTTTGAATGTTTGGTCTCAAATAGTTGTATACAGTGGTGAAGTGTGTGTTGGTTTGTTAGAGTTGTTTCATTCATAAAGGGACAGTTCACCCTAAAATGTTCTTACCCGTAGAGCTATTCATCGATCTAGATTGCTTTGGTGTGAGCTGCCTAGTCTTAGAGACGTCGGACGTAGAGATGTTTGCTTTATCTCTAATATAATTGGACTATATTTCACTCGGCTTGTGGTTCTTTAAAGCACCAAAATCAAGACATCTAAAAATCTCAACATCAACGTCTCTTTCCAGAGGTCATGACCTGGTTACTGAAGGTAATCCACAGACTTTGTCGTGAGCAGTTTCATGTGAGAACTTTTATATTTCTGCCATAGTTCAGAGTTACTTTTTCAGTATTCAGAAAGCAGTCGCAGTTGTTTTAACAAAACTAGAAATCTGTAAACAAGTGTAGTGTAAAAGTCTTCTCCTCACTCTCAGGTTTGTTTTCTTGATCTCTCTTTAACAGCTCGGGGTCGATTTGTGTCTTCAGCAGAGCCAGAACCTCGGCCAAGTCGTTTCTATCTCTACAGGAAGAACAGAGAGGAAACATGTCATCACTTCTTAAAGTACTCCACCTTTATAGAAACCTCTTAAAGATCACTTCATGGACAGCGTATTTGTTGCTTACTTGACGATGCATTTCCAGGAGGACCCGTCCAGGTCGTCCTGCTCCTCCAGGTAAACTCTCACGTTGTCGTCCTGGTCCAGCTGGAACCAGTACATCTGACCGTCTTTGTCCCGGCCGATCGGCTGCAGGCGCATCTTGTCCGGCTCCTCCTCGTTGATGGCGGTTTTGAACTTGACATTTTCGTCAAACTGACACTCGCACAAATACTGGCAGAAAGAAATACAACAACATCCGTCACTGAGACTCATAATTATCTTTAGTGGTTTAAAATCTAACTAACCAGAGGATTCACAGTTATTTTGCTGGAGAGATCGTCGCACACGGAGCAGCCCAGTTAAAAATGAAAAAGGGAAACGTAGCATCGAGTCTTGGATACAACCCTTTGTCTCTTCAGACATAAAATGTTTTTTAACCAAACGGTTTTCTTCAACAGACTCCAACACATTCAGGCGGCAGAGCTTCGGGCTAACAGGCGAGTAAAAACCTTAATATAGACGCATAACTAATACGCTGTACATGTGTCCAAAGAACGCTTCTCAAAGCAGAATAACATCGGCATGAACCACATGTGGTAATCGGTATATGCTGTTTATATTCACCAGTATTGAATTCAGAATATTGTCATATAAGTGGAGTATTAGTGAGCATGTAAAACATCGTCAGCGCTGCTGTGGCTCTGGTCCATTTCCTACTTCCAGAAGCTAAACCACGGCTTCTTTCTCTCATATTTAAATCTGCAGTTAAAAAGGAAAAATATTCGAAAAAAGCAGAAGCAGAATAAAAACCAGCGCCCTTACTTTAAGGATCCCCGTCTTGCACTCCGTCGACAGCTCCTTGTACCCGTGTTGTTCGAGTTCCCACGCCCACGTTGTGTTGAACTCTTGACATATCTGTAAAGAAACAGAGATTTAAATCAGACGTGAACAAACATCACATCTGAAAAAATTCTTTGGTTTTCTGCTCGTCTGCTCGGTTTCAGCCAATTGTTTTGATTTACGTAGATATGAAGGGCTCATTCTAAGCTAAAGAAAACACCATGACTCTTAGTTTAAGGAGATTATACACGAATGAAAACACAGTTATGAATATTATATTACATTTCTCACAAATAGATCCCTGAAATCCTACAAACTGTCCCTTTAACTTCATCCGGTGAACAAAAGACACGACTAAATGAGCGGCTGGATGTGTGAACAGAGTCGTTTTCTTTATAAACAGTGAAAATATATCAGATGTTTGTTTATGGTTTCTTTCAGTTTGGTGTTTTTATTTTTGTACCAATCCGCCAAAAATATGACTCCCCCCCCAAACTGTTGTTCTACTTTACTTTCATACACGTGTATCATGTTAAAATGAACATAAAAGCTCAAAGTTATTCACTTACCTTCACTAAATACTTCTCCCAGCGGTCGGCTGACACAGACTTGCCGATCTTCCTCAAAAGCTTGACGTGAAGATCGACGAGCAGCTTTGGAACTGAGGAGAGATTACAGACACTTTGCGGTTATTAAGTTTAAACACATTTTAAATATAAAGTAGCTCCAGTTACACACACAGGAAATCAGTAATCAGCAGCTGTTAATTGTTAATAAAATGCTGATTTACAACACACATAACCGCAGATTTCACAACCGTAAACCTCCTGAAATATTGTTTTTATTATTAAACTAACAACTTGAACACCAGCATCCTGATGAGCACTCTTAACTTTATTCATATTCACGTTGTTCTATGATTTGATTCTAAATGCATTTGGACTCAACTTCACAGTTTTTATACTTTTCACAAGTAACTGATCTTAAAAGCTTTTGGAAAAAGAGCATTAAGACATAATAAATAATAAATCCAGATATCTAAACTCAATCTGAAGCCGATGTTCAGAAAGTTATTAAACTTATGTTACAGCTCTACTCAAAATACTGTTTTAGTAATGACTTTATGAAGTTTGTAAGCTTCACTCATTACTCATTTCTCACTAGATTGGGGTGAAACTTGTACCGAACATCCAAGAAACGTTAAGCATAATGTGCAACATGTTTTCATGTAAATAGTTAGTAATGTTTGACAGTAATCAATGAAAATATATATATATTTTAGCCGAACGAAGAATCTTTCATTTTCAAACATTAATATCTCCATAAGTTTACATATTCTTGCAACCAAATTTTGTTTCTGCATAGTATTAATATAGTTTTGTCACATCTAGAAGTAATTTGGTCATGCATTAAATGTAAGTAGGCCTACCACAACTGTAGCTTCATAAAGTTGAGCTGAAAAATCCACTTTAAGGTATTTTTCCAAAGACAGATTATTTCAACTATTTCCCATTTTAAATATATACACTTATATACATATACATTTTATATTATTCCATAATTTTTTTTATATATTTAGTGAATTTATTATCTTATTTTATCTTTATTTTGAAAGCTTCCACCGGAAGTCGTCACCATCACCCGGTGGCTTAACGGAAGCTGTGCAAAACCACTACATGGCACAAAATATTTTAACTGTTAATAAAGTGCACAATAGCGTGCCCGCCAGAGATGATGACATCCTCGCTAATTAAATACCAAACTCCACGACGTGTTGCACGAACGATCGCCATCTTTCACCCCCTCAACATAACTACTATCGACACACAGATCTTGTCTTGTGTTGTGTTACAAACGGCAGATAAAAGGCTGGAGGAGAAACAATTAAGCCCCATTTCAAAAAGCTGCAAAAGTGAGCGAAAACCTCAAGTAATTCGGTGCGTTCACACCTGAATAATCGTTTTATTTACGTACAGACGCGTTTCCTGCTTCGAGTAACGGCTCCGAGACGCGGTTGAGTTACATTTAAGGTTAGAAAACCACACAATAACACACAACTGAGCTAACGTAGCTGCTAGCATGTTAGCACGGTATCATCAACGGTTCAAGTCTCTCCTCCTCCGCCGTTCAGCAGCTGGGTGTCTCGCGGGCCCTCACCTGAGGATGTGTCCTGCAGGTATCTCTCCAGCTGCGGGAAGGTGAGCTCCGGCAAGTCCAACAGCACTCCGTACCGCTCCAGGAAGGAGCAAATCACTGCGTAATTTGGACACAACCCGGGGGAAGAACTCGCCGTTGCCGCCGAAGCAGCCATCTTTTTCCACACCAGTGTCAAGCCAGCCGGAATAGAATACACTACTTCCGGTGTTAACAAAATAAAGCGTTGATCGAGCGTTTTCTTCATCTTTCTGTTGTTGTTTTGAAGTCACAGAACTGTAAATCACAACACATTGATATATTTTTTTACTTTTTATTCTATATTCGTACTGTACAGAATGCTCCTCCTGTTTTAGCACATGCTAATCTATACAGAATGTAATATATTTAATGCCATGGGTGCAAAATATAACAAAAATAAGTACTGATTTTTAAATGTATCTGCTACTGTCAGTGTGTTAAAGTACATACTTAAACTTTCTTGCATGTAAACTTAAACTCTGTATCATAGTAACACCAAAGTACTTTTCTGTAGTTTTTATAGTATTTTTGTTATATTGTAAAATGCACCTTTGCTCATAATTTATAACTCATTCATGACTCATTTGTAATTTGCACAGTTTCTCTAATTATTTACTGTTTGTTTAATTTGTATCCACCTTGTTTTCTTTGTAGTTATTTAACAGAACTAATATTATTATATGTTATTTAAAAGACATGTTTCACAGGTTTGAGTCGGTGACTTGATTATAGTTTAAATAACACTTCAATGGATCAGACAGGATTATATAATCTGGGTTATTCTTCAGGGGTTTCGTCACATTTCACCAGAAAACTTTTATTTTTGTACATCTCTAAACCACGTGGAGGAAAAGTACCTTTTGCTCTGCTCGCACCACCAGCAGAGGTCAGTGTTGAGTCACTTTTAAACATTCTAACAGAATGAAGACGACTCTGAATCACAGTTATTTCATTCTTAACTCTACGAGGTGTCTTTCAGAGGTATTCCCAACCTTTAGTTTCTTCAAGATGCTTTAAAGTCTAATTATTTATCCATGTATGCAGTTTATTCGTTTGTCTCCTCACTAAATCTATTGTAGCTTCACTTTACGTCGACCTCGATGAGATTAGTTAACTATATTATTTGTAAATAGACATTTGTCAGTAACATCATATATCTCTTCAATCTCAGTAAATATTTTTAGAAATTTACCATCATGTTTGTTATTTTAGATATTGTAAAGATGAATTGTGTTTCTAAGTATGCTGTTTATTATCTCCATTAATTGATTGATTGGTTTGTAAAAAAAAGTCTAAAACGTTTGTCACAAATACTTTAACATGTTTAATAATATTAAAAGAAAAAGCAGCAAATACTCACATTTAAGAAGTTGGAACCATGAAATGCATTTAAATAAAAAATGTTTTCATCAAAATAGCTGCCAATTAATTTTCTGTCCATCGACATGTTGATTGATCGACTTATAGTTTCAGTACTTGTTTAAACTGATGGGTAGTTTTTAACTAAACATCTTATTTTATAAACTCTTCATATATGTGTCGTCTGCGAACCAACATAATACCATTACAGTATACACAATGTCAAAGTTTTATATATATTATTGTATATAATTATTGATGAAATCTTAATTTATAAAGTAACTTCAGCTGTCAGATAAATGCAGTGAAGTAAAAAGTCTAATATTGTCTTCTGAGATGTAGAAGTATACCGTAGCATCAAATGTAAATACTCAGGTATAAGTACCTCAAAGGTGTACTTAAATACAGTTATTATGATGTATTATGGTCTGTAAATTGGTGGCGCACGATGCAAAAGAACGTTCGACTTCCGAGGATAAATACTCGAAATGACATGACCCGGATCTTCCGCATTATGGGGCCCATAGAGCATGCGCACTAGAGTTGTTCTTTAGCCACACCCCCCAGCCCTCCGCCCGGCTCCAACTTCGTTCTCATTCACATGAACGGTGGAAGGACAATAATGGATTCTGCTTCTAGTGCATTTAAAAAAACTTTGAGGGCAAACTGATTTAAATAGACATTAATGTGTTTGTGTTGGGAAGTTGATTTACATAAAAATAAATTATCTGATTAGTTACTTGATTAAAAACCAAAAGACAGAATAGAAACATGAATGCAGAGCGTTGTTTCATTGAAGCTATCTTTATTTCACATTTATTTGTACACAATAAATACAGTTAAACATCCACTGGTGTGTAAATATGACCCAGCGCTTCCTTTGTAAAACGTGGGCAGTTTGTCACTGAACTTCAGATTCAGACTAAACATGTGGTGGTGGGGGGGAGACTACAGTCTGACAACTCTACGTTTGTTTTTAATACAACAGGGTAAATGCAAACTTCAAAAATAAGTTTGATGTCATTCAGATCTCAAGGAGATCAACGAGAACACAGGAACGTGGCCAACGGATATCTCCTTTTCCTCTCATCCAATTCTACTGAAAGGTTTAACAGTTCGATTTAAATTCTAACTCTAAAAACAAGAAGTGTTATTTGTACAGATATCCATCTCCAAGCTCTCTGTAAACTATCGGTATTTCAAAAACAATACGATCAAAAAGGTTCTCAATCAAAGACACTACGACTGCTATTTAAGGCTAAATAACGCAAGACAAGTATTTATACCAATATAGCTGGTAAACAAAAAGCCAAACAGGAAATACTGAACAAACACCGTAGTATCCACAATACTGACAAGGAATAAGAACACATCAAAAAGTGCTTCAATAGGACAGTATAGATTTATTCATTTTTACTTGACAGCCAGCAGCTCAGGATGTTTTCCTCCTTCAAAATAAAGGCTTAAACTGCACATACCTCAGGTTAAACTAAACTGCACATACCTCAGGTTAAACTAAACTGCACATACCTCAGTTTAAACTGCACATACCTCAGTTTAAACTGCACATACCTCAGTTTAAACTAAACTGCACATACCTCAGGTTAAACTGCACATACCTCAGGTTAAACTGCACATACCTCAGTTTAAACTGCACATACCTCAGGTTAAACTGCACATACCTCAGGTTAAA
>NW_022281463.1:0-11030 GCF_004355925.1 Anarrhichthys ocellatus | reverse complement strand
ATTTTTCATAAATACACTACATGTATTCTAAATATTCTTCCCATTAGCTTACTATCTCATTGCATATTTACTGTCTTCCTCAGTTGCTCTGCTTCCAGTGCAGCTTGTTTTAAGTAGAGCTTTTAACCAATCAGATTTCACCTCTGTGTCTCTAGGTAAGAACAGAGGCAGAGGCCTGCAGACTCACAAGTGAATCCATGTGCAGTTTAAGTGAATGGGGACGATGTTGTTGAGTGTTATGTGAATATGCGGCTTTTACATGAATAAATGATAACCCGTAGCTGTGTCATAATGAGGTTATTAGGAGCTGGTTCAACTGTAGTAGGACGGCACTGAAGGCCCAGGTTTGAAACACACGGCCCGCCACTGGTAACAGGTAATGAGATGATGAAGACATGCTTTCACTTGATGGTTTAAATGTAATATTCTGAAGATATGGTTGAACATAAAACACTGGTTCTGACAACTATTATACTTAACCCCGTTAACCCCACTTCCCCAGCAATGACTTTCTTATTTTTTTCTAAGTGTCTTTTGAACCTGCAAACCTAACCTTCTCCACAGGAGGGCGCCAAGACACCACTATTGAGCTCCAGAGGGGAGACAGCGGGTCCTTGCTGCAAATCTGTCCGCCTGTAAGAGCCTCAAAAGCGGACAGAACTCACCACACACAGCCTGGATGAATTTACTTTTTCCAATATATTTCTAAGTATTTTTTAAAAAAATGTCGTGCCCCTGGTTCATTATTTAATGAGAAGGTAAACTAGTTTGAGCTCTGATCTGAACAGCTCGTGTCTCTGCAGTGAATGGGGCCTGTCAGCTCCTGCACTTCACCACCATGTTGGTTACAGCAGTCTGTAAACTGTAGATCTGAAGGGGAGGGAACAAGGAAACACAGACAGAGAGGAGTTCTCTGTGTGTGAGAGCAGGAGGAGGAGGGAGGAGTTACCAAGCTTTGGTTCATTCCAGGAAGAGGAGCAGTTTGAGAGAGAGACTGTGTTTAACACGTAATAGAACACAATAGAGTTAATTTCTCTGTTATAAACACAGGTTACTTCAACTCCTAGGAGGTGATCTCTGCTTAGAATGATGGGGTTTGGAGACAGCTCCACAGTTATTAGAATGATCTCTTCTTTCCTAAAATACAGTTTGATTAATGTTTTTAATGATTACAATAATTCAAATATGGCAGAAGAATAATATAAAAAGGAACCACTGCTGTACAAGTGATTCAATTCCAAAGTAACTTATAGTTATTTGATGAAATTCCTTTTACTTGCTTTTTAAGAAAACAGGTCAAATCCAGAATATAAGATGTATTTTAATGTTAAATGCATTTAAACAAATAACGGCTCTGCAGTTCAGTCGGAGACTGTAATGACTGCATGAATATGGAACATTTCCTCTTTTGTCACAATTAATTAACTTCATGGTTCTTATCACACCAGTAAAACAACCCCGAACACATTGTAGTGAAGATGAACGGAGTTCCCTCAGAATAAACCAGAACACTATTAAAAACAATAGGAGGTTATTGGCCTTTAAGTGAAGGCAGAGTGTCGCCTCAATAAACACAAACCTGTTAATAACCTGCTGTGATGTTCACTGCAGGAAGACGTGTAAGAACGTCACCGAGTCAGTAAAGAGACAGGAGAGGAATACATCAATATAATATATATCCTATATCTGAATATGACATGTATATGAATCATATGATATATAATACGTCTATATATACTGTATATATATATATATAATACGTCTACATATATATATTATATATCCTGATATATGAATATCTATATGGAATAGCTTTAAGGTTAGACAGCTTATGCTGGAACTGTGTTTATACCTTTGAATGGAGGATGAATCACACCTAAAGGTCACATGTTTAGCATGAAGCTAATTGTCTAAGGATCCCAAATGAGCTAGTTTGTTAAAGTTGCAGCTATAGAAGGGCTGATTGGTTCGGACGATCCAACAATTCTATGAACCACGAGACAGAAGACAGCGTCTGAAATCACTCCCCGTTTACTGTACGAGTGCTTTGTTCGCGGCGGACCGATTGCTTTGGCGTCCGGGCGTCGCCGCTTGCGCCATTGTCCACCACCGCTGCACCAAATGCAGCTCTGCACGTCCGTAGGTCCCCAGCAATACACCTGCCAACCGCGAAGATATATACGCAAAGGACACACAGACATGCTTTGTAGTTAAATAGTGCGTCGTATTAACCGTACGCCATTTCATCTGACCGTCTGAATTCAGAATGTACGCATTAACAACACTACTTTCTGCTCACAATCCCAGAATTAAAATTTTTAATTTCATTTTTTATTTCATCAGAATGCAAGGCGCCAGATTTGAGAGATGCAAAATGTTACGCTACACCTGTAAGTAACGACGGGAAAATAATTCTGATTAAGTTCTCACTGCGAGTGAAACATGGGTGGACAAGGGAGTGATTTCGTGGCTGCTCTTAAGTGTCTCAAGAGGCCTCAGCAGTCGGACTCGGACATCCTCTCGGGCCGAGCCGACTGACAGGTGCCGGGCGGGGTGAAGACGTCGGGGTCGCTGATGCCCAGCTGGAGGTTGAAGAAGCGGGTGGAGGTGGTGACGCTGCTGTTCTTGGCGTAGGTCTCCTGCACCGGGTAGCAGTCCTTCAGGGTGTAAACGCCCACCCAGGTCTCATCTGGTGGAGAGACAAAGCAGACGAGGACGTTTTTAAATTCCACCCAAAACAGCTGCTGAAGGAAGGAAACTCTGCTGGAAGGGTTTACTGTTATTGTGAAGCAGCTGCAGGAAGTGTTGAATCTGAAGTAACACTGGCTTAAAGGTGTTCACTGGAGCTCAAAACCCACCGGCAGGATTGAAAAGCATGTTTTCTTTAAACAATCTCCAAAACTACATTTTCTTTACTGTCAGATTGTCATCTTTCCCACGGTGCTTGAGAACGCTTCCGTCAGGAAAAGAAACTAAAACGAAGCTTAAAGTTGTGATATTTCATCAAAAATGTTTTTTATTAACCTTTTGCTTTCACCAGATTCTGTAAAAAACATTAAATTCTGAGCTCCTCAGCACAACTAAGAAGCCATGAATGATTTGAATGAGACCAACAGTCTAAATTGGGTCAGATGTTTCTGGTCAAATTTTACCACAATAATCGTCTCGTTTGGCCACTTTTGACCAAATATTCCCACAAAATAGGAAACTCAGTCACAAACGAAACTACATGAAGCACTAAAAGTCCGTTTAGCGCACTTCTTTGTGTTTCCTCTGGATTTAATAATCCATTTTGAGTAATGACTGCTGTGTTTAAACGTGAAGAACAACTGTGTATGATAAATGTTTATTATCTTAAAAACATCTTCCAGCTTCACAGCTCTTTGTCCAGGCCTGTTCTCTGTACTTTAGCATTAAATAATGACACCTCTGTGCAGAAAAGCCACGGACGTTTAAAAACCCCAGACTCACGCTGGCGTGCCGGCTTCCTGTCGGACCACTCCTGAACCTCCACGTTGTCCCCGTGGCCTCCGATGAAGTACTGGTCCTCGAAGGTGGAGTTGTCCAGTAGATCCAGACAGATGGAACAAGAGAAGGTCTCCTGGTCCAGGTGAACTCCTTGCTGAGCCATTTTCTCCTCGTGGCAGATACTTTGTGAGTTTCTGTGATTATAAAACAAACATCTGAGTTTACGTCAGAAATCTCTTCTTTGTTTCTGTTCATCTGCTGATCTTCACTGAATGAGGTTCCTGCTCCAAACAAGGCGACATGTGCACATGTGGAGCTGGCTGTGTTTTAGAGCCAGAAGAAGGGGGAGGAGCTATCAAGCTTTCATGTGATTGGACAGCAGCAAAGTGTGTGCGTGCGTGTATGTGTATGTGTATGTGTGTGTGTGTGTCTGTGTGTGTGTGTGTCGGGGGGGGGGGGGGCTATGAGAGAAATGAAGTTACAACATTGGCCGGTTAAGTTGGAGCTCCCCTATTGGCCGTTGCTCTTTCCAAATGAAAAGGCCAGCGATCAGTCAGCTGATCCACTTCGTCAAAACAAACACGGTTGTTGTTGCTACGCAACACGTTTCTTACTCCCTCCGCAAAGCTCCAGCCAGAAAGCTTCATTTAAGATAAAATAAATATCCACTTTGGTTGTCAGTATAAGTTTCAGCTTTTCCTTTAATAAGTGCTGTAGCTCCTCAAAACCAAGTGGAGGCTTTTGGCAGCATGTTCATGATTATTATGGTCTGGTCTGCTAAACAAAGTATCATTAAGTACACAATTATACTTTAGATGAGTAGTGCCACCGCTGACTGTCCCTTTAACATTTAAACACATTGACCAACCACACTAGGTTTAAACACAGTAAAGATACTAAATCAACATGAAGTAGAATATACAAAATATGTCCTTCAAGGCACAAATTTAAAGATTATGAAAAAAACAGGGAAAAATTGAAAATGTGAGTAGGCCAACTAAATATGATAAGATCATTGAATTAACATCAACATTTTACAGAAAATGAAAGAAAAAATAAGCTGTGCTTTTCTATCTTGCAAACAGCATTGCAGCTGATGAAAAGTGATTCTTCATTTTATGTAGAAGTCAATGACAAAATATTTCATACAACAGATTAAATCAGGGCTGTATAGGAAGCTCCACTGAGGAAACCGAGGACATTCCCTCTGTTTTGTTGTTGGGATTGAAAAAAAAACATGAGTAAGAGTTTAAAATACCTTTTATGTGAATTCAACTCTTTCAGGTTTTGAAGGTTGATTCTGATTCTTTTTATCCGAATGAAGTCGACTTGTTTTTGACTTGTGTCTGAAAATGGAGACATATTCAATCCAACAAAAGTTGTGTATAAACCCAATAATGTATAAATGTCTGTTTTTAAATACACAAATATTTAAATTCAAACCTTGGTTCACAGTTAAGCTCACACAGCTGAGGTTGAACACAGAAGAATGATTCAGGAGGACAAGGACAGGTTTAAAGAATCAAAGTACAGGTTTAGCGAGACGGTGAGAGAAACCAAACGACTGTACTCTGAGAAACTCCAACAGCAGTTCTCAGTCAACGACTCTGCTTCTGTCTGAAAAGGTCTCTGATTGATCACCAGCTGCAAACCTAAAGCTCCTCACTCCACTAACGACTTGCACATGTCCAATGACCTGAATGAATCCTACTGTGTTTGTGAAAGACAAAGGGACAGTCCTGACAACAAGGAGGACTCTCTCCATCCTGGAGAGGGACGTTAACAGGCTGTTCAAGAGAAGCCACTGTAGACTACCTGCTCAGCAGCAAACAGATGCTAATGCAGAAGGACAAGAATGAACCAGATCAGCTGATTCTGCAGTTTGTTGTTGATTGATATGAAGTGATGAACCTCTAGTGTTGATATACTTCACTATAATACTATAAAATATATCCTTAAAATAATCTCTAAACGTTCTGTAGGAGGAAACATTAGAATGAGTCCAAAGACTTCTGTAAAACATGGATGATTGTAGTTGAAATAAAGGAGGCCAAACTAAAGTAGAACCTCCAGTCAGTGAGTATCACAAGTCAACAACCACTGATGAAGGAATTAATTCATTTCAAATTGTGAAATCCTACAATGTCTGTAAAGGTAACTATGTGAGTTGTTGTCGAAGCAAACCCAGGTCTCTAGAAATGCAACAAAAACTTTGTAGGAAGTATTTTATTCTTCAGCATCATGTAAGTGTGAATGTCAGGAATGAACTGAAATTACATGGAATATCAAATATAGCTGGTAAGATTACAGTGAAGCTCCAGATGAGACAGAGTAAGAAATATAAATTAGATACAAGAACAAAGAC
The DNA here is from genome assembly GCF_004355925.1 of Anarrhichthys ocellatus. NCBI lineage: Eukaryota > Metazoa > Chordata > Actinopteri > Perciformes > Anarhichadidae > Anarrhichthys > Anarrhichthys ocellatus. The sequence goes on along the minus strand of NW_022281463.1, from coordinate 5,197 downwards.
TCACACTTTGAGCTTTTACTCTGAGGGAGACGTTGTAGACTTATCAGTCACCAAACATGTGTACAGCAGGTCTGTTCTTGACTGATGCAATTAAAATGTGAATACAACGCTGACTCAGGATTCCACAAACATTTTCTCCTGCATTTGTAAAATGTTGGTCGTTTTTCTTTGTGTTGATACTTCGTCCTGCTGTTTGTCTATGGAGGACAGAAAATGACTTAAGTATGAATAAATAAATAAATAAATGCATTAATAAATGTATAAATAAATACAGGAATAAAAAAATAAATGTTGAAATAAATACAGAAATATTTAAATGCTGAAATGAATAAATGAAAGTTGATACCTAAACAGGACATAAATAAATACATATATTTCTACATTTCTGTATTCCTTCATTTATTTATTTCTGTATTTCTGTGTCCGTATGCTAATGAGGTATAATAATAGTAATAGGCGGTCCGAGCCTCATTCTTAAGCAGGATTGGTCGAGTAGGGGAGCAAGACAGAAGCAACCGATTCCGAGCAAATCATCCCTGCAGACGACTTCAAATAACTAGCTAGCGGCACTCGTGGCTTCGACCGGGCGGCCGCTGGCAGACCTGCTGCGGGATGTGGCTGACCAGCTTGCGTTTCTTCTGTTTAAACGTATAAGCAGCATAACAACAGCAGTTGTTTAGCTAAATACTGTTGGTCAAAGTGCCAATATACTCTATTAAACTGAACCCGGCAGCCATGTGGCGTTCACTACTTTGTTATTTTTTGTGCAGCACCGAGGACCGCAAACGCGCCAAGTTCACCTCCGCGGCGCCACATCGGTTTCTGCAGGGAACACCTTTCCATGCTAAGTCCCTTGTGTAGACTCGATACTATCGCCGGTGATGAGCGATTTATTTATTCATGCTGTGCGTCAGATCACTTTCCTGATGTCGTTAGCCAACATGTTTCTTCTGCAGCGTCCTTATCCTCTTGTACTGATTCTAGCCGAGGTTTCTGGACTGTTTGGTCCATACGTTGGAGGGAGAAGGACGACAAGGAGGAGGCGAATGTGCTTCCCAGACACCAGCTGCATATTAACGTGGTGGAGAGCAACTTCCCAGTTCTTCCACCAGCTGAAGCTTCCAGGACATTACAAAGACTACTGTAACTTTGAAAGAGACATTCTTGCTGCTATTTGTAGCACTGGCACTGGGTTTGGATTGGTCTAAGGAGACTGTACATCAATATATCCCTCTGTATGTGCACTTCAGTAATCGGGTAGCATTTTGAATTACAGTATAAAAGCAGTTGATTGAGTGATGTAAACTAGTACCTAGTTCTGTTAGTGTGTAACACTCACACACACAATGTGGTGATGCATATTTGTCTTCAACCATTGTCTCGTAGGTTTAATCCCATTCTTCCCAGTTTAATTGTTTTGAAGATGATCAGGAGACTGTTACAACAGAGACAGATTGAATTGTTGTTGCTGTTCTTTATTCGTGGTATTGTTCTGAAACGGGATGCATGTTGCAGTTCCTCGAGCCTTGTGATTCAGTGCGTACATTGACATCGGCTATAAAAAATATATATATATATATATGTGCTGTCATTACTATTATTTTTACTTTTGTGTTAATCTTTTTAGTCATGTGAAACAAAGAGGAGTTTAGTAAATAAGAATGCGTTTCAGAACTATGCTTAATCAGAGCATTTATGTAACGTTCACCTGCATCAGAGAGCTTGTGACGCAGGCATTTACTGGAGCATTTCTGATATTAGGCTCACAGTTTGTACAAAGACATTCAACACGTTGGACAGGGGGCCATCGGGGTCTGGTAGACTTTCAACTTCCTGGTCAGTTAGTGAGCGTTGCAGCTGAACTTCAGGGACCACAACACCAGGCCGACGATGACCACACGGTCCAGTCCAGTCAACTCCAAACTCCATGTCAACCTGCAGTTGAAACAGTTCAGCCTAAAGTAACTTATTATGTAGTAAGTTATTATGGTCAACATGTCTACAGAACTGAGTCATTTTCAGTCAGTTATTCCTTTTGTAGAACCTTGTTTGAAATATCACTTGTTTTATCATTTCCTTGTATTCTGGATGAAGATGCCATGAACATCAGAAAGAGAGCCAATGAATTACTATAGGGAGCAGAGAGCTCCATGTATAACTGTCTCTCTGAAACACTGCTCCTTGTTTGATCACAACATTTTAGCAACACCTTATTGAAGTTTTGAAAGTGCCCATGATATGCAGAACAACAATAATCCACATTTACAGGCCTCTATTAGTGACATGCTATAATATAAAAACATTGTGTAATGTTAGATACAGCGGGGTTCATGTTGACATTGTCCCATGTAGGAAAGTAAGTTCATAGTAAAAATAAAATGACTGAATAAATTCAAACCTGCAGTGCCTCATGTTCATGGAGAGTCCACAGTTGCAGCGGGGACTGGTTTCCCTCAGTGCGTAGTCGGTGGCAGTTCCAGCCATGCTGGACAAACTGAAGGCGTTTCTGTATGTGGGGTACGAAGCACCAGTGCAGAGCATAGAGATGCATTTGGTTGTCAGGATTGAGAAGGCCTTCTCTCTCAAGGTTGGTAAAGATGGTGTAGAAGAGATCAAGTACGCCGCCATAAACGTCTCTCCAGAGCCTTTCTATTCTGATGGGGAAAATAAATATTTAGTCTTCCTACAATGACAGTTTATTACAAATATTTGTGTTCATCTCTTAAAAAGGATAAGTTGACTGCCACTTTAATTTAACTTTAGCAAAGCTCTTCAGACTTCACAATAGAAATAGGTTAGCACTGTTGGAATATCAGCTGAACTAATCACAGTTTAAACTTCTTCAATCCATATTTACAGTTCAATAATCAAACTAATTCAACATCAAGTTCAACAGGATTCTTCTGTAATGTGACACTGGGACATCCACTAAATGGAAGTCTGAATCATTTCTGAATCTTCTTTTTTTGGGACAAAACTATTTCAAATGTAAATAAAACATTTGGTGTCTTAATTATACTTTTATAATTATACGTTAAAATATTTATTGTTGAAGGAAAGCAGAGAGGAAACAGCTGATTACTAACTTTTCAGCGGCAGACTTGAATAGAGTTTATATTGCTATCTTTTACAAAGTGTTATTTTGATAAATGTTTGAATGGATGATTATGTTACCTTTGATTGTGGACGCTCCTGCCAGCCATGAGTGAATTCCTGTTCAGTCCTCTGTTCGCCACCATGTAGCGTGCAACGTCAACATTTTCCCCGCCTTTATCTGACCTCACACGAGATGGCACACCGTAGACACCGACAGCTTCTTAGGACTGTTGCTGCTCGATTGTTGGTGGCGGCACTCAAGTACACGATTAAACGACTAAAGCCGCCAATACCACCATGCACAACAATACGCCATCTGAAAAAGAGGCATGAACACAGATTAATATCAGTACCACTGAAAGTCACTGCTTAACTGTAAACAAATCCAATAGAGAAAGTGTCACTTTCAAAATATAACTGACCTGTGCATACAGACCACTTAAAAAGCCTAAAAGTTCAAAGAACCAACCAGCTTTACTCTTAATTTCGATACTGGCACAAGCCAGGTAACTTTAATGGATTTGCTCCATCCATCATGGATAAATCAAAGGCTGGCTTGCAGTGATGCTGATGGGTTGATTATAATTGTAGATGGGCCTATCTTTGTAACTGTTCTGGATATACAGTATACTGGGTAGTAAGTATCTTTAAAAAAAACGTTAAAGTCATGCATCCAGGCTCTGTTTGTGGTGATGGAGGCCGCTTAGGAGGCTCTATTTCGGGCCAGGCACGTAGCCTGACTCCCTCTACATCTCTGGTACTCATTAGGAATACCAGAGGCACGAGAAAACACTTAGAAAAAATAAAAATAAATAAATTCCTCCAGGGCCAGTGTGCTGTGAATTCAGTCCGCTTTTGAGGTTCTTACAGGCGGACAGGTTTGCAGCAAGGACCCGCTGTCTCCCCTCTGGAGCTCGATAGTGGTCCCCTGGCGCCCTCCTGTGGTAAAACTGGGTTTTGCAGGTTCAAAAGACACTTAGAAAATAATATGAAAGTCATTGCTGGAGAAGTGGGGTTAAGAGGGAATAAAGGAGGGATAGTACTCAAATAAAAATAATAATAATAATAACAAAAAATAATGAATGAAACATAAATCTGTAAAACTGTATCTGAGCAAAAAACAAATATTATAAAATAAGAAATATAATATAGAAATAAAAGCAAAGTACTGCAAAGGTCAAGACACATGAATAAAGAATGGAAAAATGTACAAACTAAATACTATAAAATATAAATATGTAGTCCTGAAATAAATCCTTCCTTCATGTTGATTCAACTGTATCCTCATTTCTATTGACAGGTGTTTCTATTATTTTGTCCACCACATTTATATCAATCAGGGTATCCAAAATAACAGAAACGCCTCTCGCCATAATGCAAAACAGCTACACAGCACCTCAGACTACATTCTCCAAAGATGATCATGAAGTTGAATCACATGAAGGTATTTAATGTTTCTTATTTTACAGTTTCCAGAATCAGAATCAGGTTTATCTCCAAATAGGTTTTCACAAACGGAGAAGTTAGGTTGACATGTTGATTTTGCGTGTTACACCGGTGGCCCCCTTTTTTTTCTGTTTTTAGTTGTACAATTATTCTTTCATAACATTTATATCATATGCATTGAATGTGTTGTAATTCTTTTATGTTGTTCATTCCGTACACATGACATCAGTGGTGGGCCCTCAGGGCCAGCAAGGCCTCCTCTGCTTGCCAGACAGAATCACAAAGTTATAGCTATTTTATAATTTAATGATTTTTCATAAATACACTACATGTATTCTAAATATTCTTCCCATTAGCTTACTATCTCATTGCATATTTACTGTCTTCCTCAGTTGCTCTGCTTCCAGTGCAGCTTGTTTTAAGTAGAGCTTTTAACCAATCAGATTTCACCTCTGTGTCTCTAGGTAAGAACAGAGGCAGAGGCCTGCAGACTCACAAGTGAATCCATGTGCAGTTTAAGTGAATGGGGACGATGTTGTTGAGTGTTATGTGAATATGCGGCTTTTACATGAATAAATGATAACCCGTAGCTGTGTCATAATGAGGTTATTAGGAGCTGGTTCAACTGTAGTAGGACGGCACTGAAGGCCCAGGT
>NW_022281462.1:0-11032 GCF_004355925.1 Anarrhichthys ocellatus | reverse complement strand
GTTCTTGACGCTAACAATGTTGATACGTAGAAAACCACGTCGGGTGCAAGAGCATGTTGTGTTCACTGTAATACTGCAGTTCAGACAGTAAAGTGTTCCGTTCAAACAAGACGTGTCTTGTTCCTCACTAGAAGCTCCACTTCACAACAGTCACGTTTGATCTGTAACGAGACGATCGTGCTAGCGTGTGTGTGTGTGTGCGTTTGTGAGACAAGAGTGAACTACGGTGACCGAGTGTAGGAGGGGTTCCGGACCCGGGGGAAGAAGGAAGTGACGCCACACAACCACAGCTGTTCACTGCTTGCTGCCTGGTTCTTGTGTTAAAAATGTCGCTTAATAATAAAAATAAACAAAACTGCGTTAACGCGCGATAATATAATTGTCGGTGTTAATTAATTAATGCGTTAACGCGATAATAACACGTTAACTTGCCCAGCACTAATTGTAACATAACTTAAAAGGAGACCTTCTCCGACTTTCTCGGTTGCATATAACGACTTGAGGACTGATTTATGTCTTTGAGCAGTTTTGCCTCAAAATACTATGTCTGTCACGCTTGCTCCGGAGTGCCTTTAGTGTGCAGCCAACGTAGCAATATACTGTCTAAAGTGGATAATGACGGCCAATTCCTCCAGACTCCAGGGGCTGATCTGGCTGGTACTTACTTTATGAGCTAATGTTACGAAGCAACCAACGCCAGATCCATGCGTCGTGTACAAAATACTAATAATCTACTAATAACCTGAGAGGATATGTTAGTTGGCAAGCTTTCCAAATGACTTATTTGATCCATGATAATAACTTATAATAATTAATAACTAGTCAACAATAAATGATGGAATAGTACGCAAAGGTGTATAACTAACAATTGCTTTCTCCTAGCCAAAGATGCAACCAGGAGGTAATTTCCAGTTCTGCCGGTTGAAGCCGATGTCAAAGTGTTTTAAAACTTGCATTATCTCTTCTGGCCATCAGGGGGCAACTCCTCCGGTTACAGAAAGAAGTCTGGTTGTATAGAAGTCTATGAGAAAATGACTCTACTTCTCTCTTGATTTATTACCTCAGTAAACATTGTAAACATGAGTTTATGGTCTCAATCTCTAGTTTCAAGTCTTCTTCAATACAGCATGATCTTCATTTAGTACATTATGGTCCATTTAGTGTCAGACAGACCATAAAGCAGGGGATGCTTTAGGGCGGGCTTACTGTGATACAATTGACCATTTCAAGAATCTATTTCCTGTTTTGGTGACAGCTTTAACCAGCTCCAGCTGCTTGTTGACCTTTGATGTGAATTTGTAAAGCCATCAGAACTTGTGTTCAGAAATGGAAGAATGAATTATTCTTCAACCTGCTTCGTACAATTACACGCTGCCAAACTGCAAATTACAGCATCAGCGGTAATTGTGTTCAATATTAATTTAATTACTGTGTTGTCTTCAAAAACTTCCAGTGCTTAGTGCTGGAAACTTTCATTCAACTGAACAAGGGATGACTGACAGACTGAGTGACTTTAGTGCCACAGCATTCCCTAGCGTCATGTCACCATATAAAAATGATCCCTTTGAGTTCCATGCATAGGTATTTTATATGGAGGAAAGGGCATCCCTAGTGATAAATCGGCATCGGCAGATACCCTGAACAAAGAAAGTGCATCCCTAACTTAAGGTTAATGTGACAATACTTCAAGGCCTGCTTGCTAAAAAGTAGATCTATAAGAAATCAAAAAAAAACTTTTGTCATTGCCTTCCAAAATGATATCAGGGCTTTCTGATCTGGACCAGATAACATCGTCCATCAGATGCCTTCCAGAACAATCCCTATGCCTGTTACAAGCCCTCAATATACCAGGGTTTTCTGATCTGTAGAATTCAAATCCCCATGTCAAATGAAACCTATTCTAGACTGTATTTTCTTATTTTATTGTTGATTTTACCCACATATTGTACTTTTATGCTGCAAACTTTTAGCAGTAAAGACAAATAGTGAGTATTAAGCTGGTCTCTGTGGCTCTCTCTCCAACTCTCTCTGGCACTCTCTGCGTCATCTTCCTCGTTCTGCCACCTCTTAGACTTTCGTTTCTCATTCCCTCTGGAGTATCTTGTCCCTATGAAGTTGCTCCCGTCCTCCTCCCCCTCCCACCTACTTGTTAACATCAAATGAGAGAACGTCTTGCCTTCAGCTCTCTCTGCCCCAGAGCAGGTCGACATTTCACTTGTGACAGGAGAATAACGTTTGCTGTGTTGACGTGACAAATTAGTGTGAACGTTTTTTCTCTCCATTTCTTGAGCAAGCAATGTGTTCAATAACTGTAAGCCTGTTCAAAGCCTTGGTTATTCCAATGTGTTCTACATTAGAACACATATTCTACATTGGAAATATATGTAAGGGGTCAATGGTTTCCAATTCTGAAGGATCTTAAATATTCTCTTTGAGTTCTTCCGGCACATTGAAGAGGCATATTCAAGCAACAAATGGGTGAAAGGAGCCAACACGTGTACGCCTTTTCTAATGTTCCAGGGTCTACATTTTGAGAGGCAGTGAAGAATGTGACATTTTTGAGAGAGCATGGTGTACAGACCTTTTTAAGGCACAAGGTGCTCAGAGTGTCTCAGTAATAGCAAGTGTAGGGAGATAATTGACTCCACTAAGGGCATCTAAAAAGCACTCTGAGATGAGAGCTGTATTTAAGGAAAGTTTTATTATCTGCTTTTAAATGCCAAGTCATGCACCGTTTTTGCCTATGGGGGGAGAATGTTTTTTTAAATGCCAGCATTAAGTGCACAGTATTACCTTATCATTGCCACTGAGATATAGCTGCTGGCAGAGATACCGTATGGTCAACCCCTCTGCCTGGCAGTCTGCTACAAAGAATATTACAGGATGTGATTTGAGCTCCCCACAGCCACTGCTCTTATCTGAGAGGAAGACGTATGATATCTGAAGGAAGAGGTATGCAGGAAGAGGCACAACATATCCCTCAGTATGTGATGCAGAGCACAGGTTTGGTTAAATGAAAGCCAACCTGTTTCTGTATTGCACTAAATATTCAAGAGGTTTGCTAGTAGGTATATAAGTATAACATGGACAGCATACCTCTCTATTTGTATTGGTAGAGTTATAAACATTAAGGTCTCAGTCATACCAAGTGTCATCCATCCACATCATCCAGACTCAGTGGTGGGCCGTCAGGGCCAGCAAGGCCTTCTCTGCTGGCCTAAACAGAATCACAAAGTTATAGCTATTTTATAATTTAATCATTTTTCAGAAACACACTACATGTATTCTAATTATTTCCCCCATTATCTTATTTTCTCATTGCACAGCTCCTGTCTTCCTCAGTTGCTCTGCTTCCAGTGCAGCTTGTTTTAAGTAGAGCTTTTATCCAATCAGATTTCCCCTCTGTGTCTCTAGGTAAGAAGAGAGGCCCGAGGCCTGCAGACTCACAAGTGAATCCATGTGCACTTTAAGTGAATGGGGACGATATTGTTGATTGTCATAGTGTTCAACCAATCAGATCTTTAGTTTGACATGTTGGGCGTATTCTTTGATGTGTCAGAGCCTGCTAGCTGGACTACAAGTACGTCAGCATTACGTGCAGCTCAGTTTTCAGGTGCAGCTCTGCAGTGAGGTGCAGCGGTTCTCAGGCTCAGCTAAAGTCAGCATGCTAACATATTCTGATACCAAGCGGGTATAATGTCTACCATGTTCACCATTTCAGTTTAGTGTGTTAGCATACTAATATTAGATTTTTAGCACCAAACACAACATACAGCCGAGGCTGATGGCAATGCCATTAGTTTGTGATTGCACTGGGTATTTGGGCAAGGTCAACCATATTGGACAAATTGAGACTTTGACCTGATGGTGTCGTGAGAAAAGTCAGAAGATTATCAAAGTTATTACAATTCATCCTGAGAGGAACATGAATGTCTCTACCAAATACCATGACAGTCAAACAGACATTTCATGGTGATGCTCGAGGAAAAGTCAGCGGATCACCAAAGTTATTTGGCTTCATTGTCTGAGAACCATGATTAAATGTACCATTTTTTTCTGCCAGTTCATTGAGTAGATGTTGACATAATATGCAAACTGCCTTGTAATGCTAAAGGAAAAGTCAGAGGATCACCGAAGTCAGTGCATCCTATGGGAACCATATGTCTGTCCAAAAGTGTGTGTCAATCCAGTAGATGCTTCACTGATTAAGTAAAAGCTTTGACAGGCTGGTGGCACTAGAGTATGCCACAATCAGGGGTACTGAAAATAGAATTGCTTTGGTATGGGTAATAAAATGTAGGTATTGTATCGGTATGGTATTTGAAAATCATAAGCAAAATGCAAAATAATTAATCAGAATGTTGGAAATAACGTCAGGCTAGAATTATTGGGTGGTGGTACGGATACTGCCACCTTGTGGCCATTTATAAACTGTTATGATCTTTGGATCTGGATCTAATGATCACCAGAATCCAGCCACAAGAAAGCATGCTAAAAGCTGTTTCAAATGTCTTTGTCTTGGCGGCAATTTGCAATTAAGCAGATGATCAAACTGGCATTTTACCATTTTCATATTAGCTTCCGGGAGTCACACCCCCGAGCTCATCGCTATTTTTGTGGCAATGTTTTTCATGGATGGAGCTCCGTAGCTAGCCAGCTATAGGAAGATGACATCGCCGTTCTGAATCTGGTTACAGAAAGCGCTGATTGTTTCCTCAACCAGGGGAAACAGTCATCAATGATCACAACACCAAGGCTGTTTGAATCATTGGACAAATCCCAGGTTTGGTCGGTGCATCAAAGTAATAAAACTGTGTTATTAAAATATGGCACATCCCAAACACATTGCCACGCAGCGTTGACACATATTAGGGATTTTCGTATTATTTGTATTTTGTCTGTGTGACCAAACCAAACACAAATGTACAACAAAGTTAATACTACACTACAGGCATGGGCAAACTATGGCCTGCAGGCCATATGCAGCCCATTGGGCTTTTTAATCCGGCCCGTCAAATATTGGCACAAAATTGTCCAAACTGAAATAAAGACTAGGGCTGGGCGGTATACCGGTTTTAATTTCCCGTATGATATGAATTCTTCACACACCATCATACCGGTATAGCCAAATCAACTGCTGTCTGTCTTCAACAGGTAGCTAAATGTATTGTTCGCCCCTAAAAGCGCTGCGGTCGGAGCTAGTTCTCTTATATGTATTGAGAGGGAACCCTAGTCATGGTCATAACTTTATAACCTAACAATGAACAACCCACAACTAACGCTCTTTAACAGAGAAAAACACCACAGCACACAACAGTCTGTGACACATAAACAATTTGTAACACTAATAATTGTACATTTATAAAATTTCCCCACCGAACTGCATGCTGGGTACAGCTCACTCGCGAGCCTGCTAGCACAACAGTCTGCTAATAGCTGGGAGAGGCTCCGTCGCTCCAGTAACGTTAAACATTAAAGAACAGAAAAGAGCGATGCAGGATGAAGGAAACAGGAAGAGCCGTAAGACACGCCACATAAACAGCTGTTCACCGCTCGTCACGATCCTGTAGACCAGTGATTCTCAACTGGTGGTTCGTCGCGGACCCGTTTTCAGTGGGTCGCGGGCCTTTGCTTTATGCAGCGGAGTTATTCACGCTCCTTTCCAGCATTTACTGCTGGAACAAGTGCCGTAAATGATTTACGGCACTTGTTCAGCGGTGCAGGAAAAACACTGACCAATGCGTTGTAAATCACGTCACGTGATGCAGTTTAGCCAATAAAATAAGGGTATTCTGATACGTTTCCTGACTGCAGTGAGATGTACCCACACCGTGACACAGGGGGGAGAGACAAGGAAAAACTTAAGACAGCAGAGATCCTATAATGTTAGATGTGAAAATAAATCATCTGTATGATCCCTTCAAAGAAGCAAATTGCTAAAAACACCACAGTCTTTCACTGATGAACACCTCAGATCTGTGAGAAATGACACAACCAAACTGACACCAAACGTTGATGCACTGGCAAAAAAGGATGACCAACAACACTGTTCCCACTGAAATTAAATGTAAGTTTTCTATTCTTTTTAGGTAATGGCTTTTACTTGTAATTTATATTAGTTCACACAAACACTCCATTCATCTGCTACTGGCCCGGCCCATCTGTCAAATTTTAAAATTCAATGTGGCCCCCGACCCAAAAAGTTTGCCCAACCCTTCTATACTACTATATTTCCTGCTTAAGAAAGCAAACTCTAAAACACAAGTGCTCTTTGATTTCTGTTATTCTCTTGTCCAGGACTCTGTGAAGTCCTGATGTATAACAAAATGTCTTCTTGCTGATGTTTTGTCCCTACCATGTGCTCGTATTGTTGAGATGTTTGTACAGCAGTAGTAATTACAGAGGAGCTGCTGGTTTACAGTGTTGCAGGAGCTGAGCGTTGGTGTCGTTGCAGACGTTGGTTCTGTTGTGTGGAGGGGCAATAAAAGGCTTTATTAGACAGGCTTGAGTTCATTATAGACGCTGTGTTTCTCTCGGCCTGCTCGGCTTAGATAAACCCCGCTCTGACCAAGGCCACATCCCTCCTGCTGTCGCTGCAGACCCTCGCTGAATTGATTTCAGTAGTAAAGTGACAGTGTCGCCTTAATATACGGATGGCCTTTAATTTAAGCCTGTTACCGTGCCAAGGGGCGCTTGTTTAAGGCTTTATTTACACCTTTGCAGCGTCGCCTGGCATGCTGGGCTCCACGCTGAATCAGATTTGGATAAAAGGTTTGAAATGCCAAAAGCTCTTAAAGTTGCCCAGGCAGTGTTTAAAGTACTAAACTGTGAACTTGTGAGGGATGCACTACTTTAGCTGCACTTAAAGTTGTTGTCATCAAAAGGATTGCAACTGTTGGAATTACTGTCCGTAAAAGTTTCATTTTCCTCCCTTCCTCCACAGCCACAGGCCCACTCCTACACAGCAATCACTTTGTATTTGAAGTTGTTTTACGACCTCGGAGTATATTCAGCCCTCCATATGTGTACATGGCAGTTATGTGTTTAAGGATAGTCTTTGCCTATTTTCACTACTGGGTGTTTATGAAGCAAATAGACCTCAAGTGTTTGTCTTTTTTGATGTTTTTTTAGCAGCTGATGTTCGTTTATGTCATTCCCAATTCAGAGGAAGATTACCTTTACACGCTGCGCCATCAATCAGAAGCTCTATCGCTTGACCTGTGAAAGACTGTAATTAAGTTAGCCTAATTAACTTAATGAAGTGGCATGCTTGGCTGCCTTTACTATATTGAGTAAATTGAAAGAAAAATAGGCATCATTACTCATCAGATGTTATGGTATTTAGAGTGAAGCAGCCAGTGGGTGTCTTATCTTAGTGCAAAAATCTAACCTTTAGCCTGCTTTTATTTTCTCAATGAGGCATTTTTCATTAGTCGTCTGATTGGTTTAATCAGTATCATTGGTGCATTCATGGAATGGAGACAAAACCCGGAGAGCGATCTGAATTTGTTGCTCTCTACATTCTCTTATCTGTATTCAAGTGTGACCTTAATGCCGTAAGGACCGCGCGATCAATAAGCCCGACAGTCGGGGCTTTTACTCGGGCGTATGAAGTGCTTAAAGCATGAGAACCTCATCAATGACGGTTGTCTTTTAGTCATGGCCAAAGTTTAACCACAGTTTAATGTGATTTAAAGGCAAGCCGGGGGCAGCTAAACTAGCCCGCAGGGAGCACGGGACACGGTCAAGGGTGGCCGTGCGGGACGGCGAAGACGAAGAGAAAATCAATGGCTAGGAGTCACCTCAATCACTTTAACTAGGCGCTACAGACGCCTGTGCCCCTCTTAGGGGCCAATTTGTGGAGTAAACAGGAGTGTGTGATTGCTGCCGTGGTCCCCAGCGGCCCCGGCTGTCCATTTCTCTGAACCTGGCTCATTCTAACAACCCTCTTAGCGTTAAGCATACATGAGGCCACTTTTCGGACCCCCTCAGTATTTCATGGCCATAAACAGTGTAACAGACAGTTTTTCTTTATCACTCTTCATTAAGATAGCATTCCAACAAGTCCCTGACTCCTGCTGCGTGGGCAGAAGGCATTCTATATCCTCCATTACATATTCAAAATAAACTTTAGTTTAACATCTTTTTGTGAACACACCACAGTTGAACAAAGGGGTAAGTTGTGGCCTTAACTTGTGTTAAGTAATGAGCGTAGCACTAATAGACATAAGACTAGAAAGATACTGTTATATGTTGATGCTTTCCTTGTTTAAATGCATTCATCTGAATGCATGAGACCAATTTGCTTTTCCTTACAAATGATCTCGGGCCATGGACAGACACTGTAGTGAGCATATTAACCAGACAACAGAAGTTTCGTCTTCGCCTGCTGGAAACCTTCTCACGGAACTAACGTTAATTAATCTACAGCTGGTAAAATCTGCCGTCGGCAATGTTTGTCACATTAACCATCAAAAGTGACAGTCAGCGGCTAAATCGGCTAACAATGAGGAAATAAAAATGAGTATTCTGTACATTGTAAATTGCTCTTTGCTAATAATAAAGACACAGAAGAGACTACCTATTTGTCAGGGATTTGTTAGAGTTGGAGCTTAACGTATGCAGATATTTTACCAAAATTAGATTGGCATGGCAGGTTAATGTTATAGAGAGCTCCAGAAGAAAACCCATCAGAATCAGGCATCAACACAGGAGAGTAAACATTTCAAAAAGAATAGCATGTACCTTGTAAAGCACATGCTACACACTTATTCACAAATGTTTTAGATATTTTATGAGATTAGCTTTTTAATGGATTGATTATGAGCACAAGGAAGTATCTAAATGTGCTGGTTTGGTCACACAATCATGTGTTGAGCCACACTGTTGACATTTACCAGAATGCTGGACTGTCTCTCATCGGTGCTTTGAATTACAGAAAGCTACTGGTTCATAACAGAAAGCTTCGTAGATGCCTGGTAATAATTATAATACATTTTATTTGTATAGTGCAGGGATCGGCAACCTGCGGCTCGCGATCCACATGCGGCTCTTCAGCCTCTCTGTTGCGGCTCCCTGAGGGCCCCAACTGGCGCACCGGATCTGGACCCAGGAACTAAAAACCGATAGATAATTCGGAATTATACATATTAGATACCGAGTCTTAGACACCGGCGCCTCTATTTCAGCCGTTACGGCACTTGTTCGGAAACACACGGATCAATGCATTGCAAATCACATCACGTGATGCAGCTCAGCCAATCAAATATGGGTATTCTGACAAGTTTCCTGATTCCAGCGAGGTTTACACACACCGTGACACATGGGGCTGAGACGAGGAAATAGAAAGAAGAGCAGGGAAATTGCGCTAATCTAAGAAGTTATCTCACATGACGTTCTCCAAAAAGAGAAACGTGTTCAGAGAGAATATAATTTATAAGCAAGAATGAACAGAATCTTATTTGTTAATTATTCCCACAGGCAGTTAAATCCTCTACCCCTGTCAAGCGCTTTTCCCTGCAGGTGGCTAATCATGATTTTCAGACCCCCGCCCTCTGTTATCTATCAATGGATAAATCCAAGAAAAGAAAAGTCATGGAGGAAAATAGAGAGTTTAACTCTGCGTGGACGTCTTCATTTGCTTTCACTGCCAACGATGCTGGCTTACCTGTATGCTTCCACAACAAGCACACAGCATTTGCTGAAAAGTGTCATGCTGGAGATGAGCGAAAAAGAGCGAATTCTCAGCTGCTGCAGCAAACTCTCCTCTTCATAAGAGTTTGATATTGTTATATCAGGTAAAATTGCAAAAAAATGTCAAGAATTGTCTTTATTCTTGTTCTATATTTTCATAAATACAACAAACTATAGTTTTTGTATATATAATATAACTATATACAACTTTATAAGCTGTGATATCAAATAGCTTTTGCTGCTCCAGACAAATTTTATTTGGTGGAAAATAGAGCAAAATAGAAAAGGTTGCCGACCCATGGTCTAGTGCTTTAAAAAAGAACTCAAAGGCACTTTACATGACAAAAACAGAACCAATACAAACAAAAGAGATGACATAAACAAAAACATACATAACTGGCATCACAGGTTAAAAGCAGATTGGAATAGTTGACTTTTAAGGGCAGTTTTGAAAGTGACGGAGAATGTCTGAGGTGCTGAGGGGGGGAGTTCCAGAGGGAGGGGGCAGCAATGGAGAAGGACCTGTCCCCCCAGGTCTGATGCGTGGACAGAGTATAGAGGGGGTAAGGAGGTTGGCGTCGGTGGATCTGAGGTTGCGGTTGGGAGCGTGTCGATGCAGGAGGTATGAAGGGGTTCAGGGTTGTGGAGGGCTTTATATGTGATGAGAAGAATCTTGAACTGGATTCTTTGCTGTATGGGGAGCCAGTGGAGGTTCTGAAGGACTGGGGTGATGTGGTCTCTGGTGGAGTGGGAGAGCAGACGGGCAGCTGAGTTCTGGATGTATTGTAGTTTGTTGATGATTTTGGTGGATGAGCCGTACAGGATGCTGTTGCAGTAGTCGAGAGGTGGTGAAGGCGTGGTGAGTGTTTCAGTGGCTGAAGAGGAGAGGGAGGTTCTAACTTTCATGACTAATCCAGTGTTTCCCATCAATCAACTGAAGTCTAGGTAGTCAAATGTCATGCAAGCCCATTTTGAGAAGTCTCTTGTTGTATCACGCTGAAGAGAGATTGATTTAGAATGAAAATGTAATCACTCATAAATTAAAAAATACAACTTAACTAAATTAAAAATATATAAATTAGTGCTGGGCAACGATTAAAATATTTAATCGTGATTAATCGCATGGATTTTTTGCGATTAATCGCATTGTTATGGCAAAGTTCAATAATGAATTCAAAAGTAGTGTATTGCGCACTTTTATCTTGAAAGTACTGCTATATGAACAAAAGTGCAATAACATTTGGTTTGCAAACACTTTAAACAAATAAGGTTATTTTTAACAGCAGTATTCCCTTTACACAGTAGCAGTTATACAGTTATAATGATTCTGATAATAGAT
>NW_022281461.1:0-11032 GCF_004355925.1 Anarrhichthys ocellatus | reverse complement strand
GTTCTTGACGCTAACAATGTTGATACGTAGAAAACCACGTCGGGTGCAAGAGCATGTTGTGTTCACTGTAATACTGCAGTTCAGACAGTAAAGTGTTCCGTTCAAACAAGACGTGTCTTGTTCCTCACTAGAAGCTCCACTTCACAACAGTCACGTTTGATCTGTAACGAGACGATCGTGCTAGCGTGTGTGTGTGTGTGCGTTTGTGAGACAAGAGTGAACTACGGTGACCGAGTGTAGGAGGGGTTCCGGACCCGGGGGAAGAAGGAAGTGACGCCACACAACCACAGCTGTTCACTGCTTGCTGCCTGGTTCTTGTGTTAAAAATGTCGCTTAATAATAAAAATAAACAAAACTGCGTTAACGCGCGATAATATAATTGTCGGTGTTAATTAATTAATGCGTTAACGCGATAATAACACGTTAACTTGCCCAGCACTAATTGTAACATAACTTAAAAGGAGACCTTCTCCGACTTTCTCGGTTGCATATAACGACTTGAGGACTGATTTATGTCTTTGAGCAGTTTTGCCTCAAAATACTATGTCTGTCACGCTTGCTCCGGAGTGCCTTTAGTGTGCAGCCAACGTAGCAATATACTGTCTAAAGTGGATAATGACGGCCAATTCCTCCAGACTCCAGGGGCTGATCTGGCTGGTACTTACTTTATGAGCTAATGTTACGAAGCAACCAACGCCAGATCCATGCGTCGTGTACAAAATACTAATAATCTACTAATAACCTGAGAGGATATGTTAGTTGGCAAGCTTTCCAAATGACTTATTTGATCCATGATAATAACTTATAATAATTAATAACTAGTCAACAATAAATGATGGAATAGTACGCAAAGGTGTATAACTAACAATTGCTTTCTCCTAGCCAAAGATGCAACCAGGAGGTAATTTCCAGTTCTGCCGGTTGAAGCCGATGTCAAAGTGTTTTAAAACTTGCATTATCTCTTCTGGCCATCAGGGGGCAACTCCTCCGGTTACAGAAAGAAGTCTGGTTGTATAGAAGTCTATGAGAAAATGACTCTACTTCTCTCTTGATTTATTACCTCAGTAAACATTGTAAACATGAGTTTATGGTCTCAATCTCTAGTTTCAAGTCTTCTTCAATACAGCATGATCTTCATTTAGTACATTATGGTCCATTTAGTGTCAGACAGACCATAAAGCAGGGGATGCTTTAGGGCGGGCTTACTGTGATACAATTGACCATTTCAAGAATCTATTTCCTGTTTTGGTGACAGCTTTAACCAGCTCCAGCTGCTTGTTGACCTTTGATGTGAATTTGTAAAGCCATCAGAACTTGTGTTCAGAAATGGAAGAATGAATTATTCTTCAACCTGCTTCGTACAATTACACGCTGCCAAACTGCAAATTACAGCATCAGCGGTAATTGTGTTCAATATTAATTTAATTACTGTGTTGTCTTCAAAAACTTCCAGTGCTTAGTGCTGGAAACTTTCATTCAACTGAACAAGGGATGACTGACAGACTGAGTGACTTTAGTGCCACAGCATTCCCTAGCGTCATGTCACCATATAAAAATGATCCCTTTGAGTTCCATGCATAGGTATTTTATATGGAGGAAAGGGCATCCCTAGTGATAAATCGGCATCGGCAGATACCCTGAACAAAGAAAGTGCATCCCTAACTTAAGGTTAATGTGACAATACTTCAAGGCCTGCTTGCTAAAAAGTAGATCTATAAGAAATCAAAAAAAAACTTTTGTCATTGCCTTCCAAAATGATATCAGGGCTTTCTGATCTGGACCAGATAACATCGTCCATCAGATGCCTTCCAGAACAATCCCTATGCCTGTTACAAGCCCTCAATATACCAGGGTTTTCTGATCTGTAGAATTCAAATCCCCATGTCAAATGAAACCTATTCTAGACTGTATTTTCTTATTTTATTGTTGATTTTACCCACATATTGTACTTTTATGCTGCAAACTTTTAGCAGTAAAGACAAATAGTGAGTATTAAGCTGGTCTCTGTGGCTCTCTCTCCAACTCTCTCTGGCACTCTCTGCGTCATCTTCCTCGTTCTGCCACCTCTTAGACTTTCGTTTCTCATTCCCTCTGGAGTATCTTGTCCCTATGAAGTTGCTCCCGTCCTCCTCCCCCTCCCACCTACTTGTTAACATCAAATGAGAGAACGTCTTGCCTTCAGCTCTCTCTGCCCCAGAGCAGGTCGACATTTCACTTGTGACAGGAGAATAACGTTTGCTGTGTTGACGTGACAAATTAGTGTGAACGTTTTTTCTCTCCATTTCTTGAGCAAGCAATGTGTTCAATAACTGTAAGCCTGTTCAAAGCCTTGGTTATTCCAATGTGTTCTACATTAGAACACATATTCTACATTGGAAATATATGTAAGGGGTCAATGGTTTCCAATTCTGAAGGATCTTAAATATTCTCTTTGAGTTCTTCCGGCACATTGAAGAGGCATATTCAAGCAACAAATGGGTGAAAGGAGCCAACACGTGTACGCCTTTTCTAATGTTCCAGGGTCTACATTTTGAGAGGCAGTGAAGAATGTGACATTTTTGAGAGAGCATGGTGTACAGACCTTTTTAAGGCACAAGGTGCTCAGAGTGTCTCAGTAATAGCAAGTGTAGGGAGATAATTGACTCCACTAAGGGCATCTAAAAAGCACTCTGAGATGAGAGCTGTATTTAAGGAAAGTTTTATTATCTGCTTTTAAATGCCAAGTCATGCACCGTTTTTGCCTATGGGGGGAGAATGTTTTTTTAAATGCCAGCATTAAGTGCACAGTATTACCTTATCATTGCCACTGAGATATAGCTGCTGGCAGAGATACCGTATGGTCAACCCCTCTGCCTGGCAGTCTGCTACAAAGAATATTACAGGATGTGATTTGAGCTCCCCACAGCCACTGCTCTTATCTGAGAGGAAGACGTATGATATCTGAAGGAAGAGGTATGCAGGAAGAGGCACAACATATCCCTCAGTATGTGATGCAGAGCACAGGTTTGGTTAAATGAAAGCCAACCTGTTTCTGTATTGCACTAAATATTCAAGAGGTTTGCTAGTAGGTATATAAGTATAACATAGACAGCATACCTCTCTATTTGTATTGGTAGAGTTATAAACATTAAGGTCTCAGTCATACCAAGTGTCATCCATCCACATCATCCAGACTCAGTGGTGGGCCGTCAGGGCCAGCAAGGCCTTCTCTGCTGGCCTAAACAGAATCACAAAGTTATAGCTATTTTATAATTTAATCATTTTTCAGAAACACACTACATGTATTCTAATTATTTCCCCCATTATCTTATTTTCTCATTGCACAGCTCCTGTCTTCCTCAGTTGCTCTGCTTCCAGTGCAGCTTGTTTTAAGTAGAGCTTTTATCCAATCAGATTTCCCCTCTGTGTCTCTAGGTAAGAAGAGAGGCCCGAGGCCTGCAGACTCACAAGTGAATCCATGTGCACTTTAAGTGAATGGGGACGATATTGTTGATTGTCATAGTGTTCAACCAATCAGATCTTTAGTTTGACATGTTGGGCGTATTCTTTGATGTGTCAGAGCCTGCTAGCTGGACTACAAGTACGTCAGCATTACGTGCAGCTCAGTTTTCAGGTGCAGCTCTGCAGTGAGGTGCAGCGGTTCTCAGGCTCAGCTAAAGTCAGCATGCTAACATATTCTGATACCAAGCGGGTATAATGTCTACCATGTTCACCATTTCAGTTTAGTGTGTTAGCATACTAATATTAGATTTTTAGCACCAAACACAACATACAGCCGAGGCTGATGGCAATGCCATTAGTTTGTGATTGCACTGGGTATTTGGGCAAGGTCAACCATATTGGACAAATTGAGACTTTGACCTGATGGTGTCGTGAGAAAAGTCAGAAGATTATCAAAGTTATTACAATTCATCCTGAGAGGAACATGAATGTCTCTACCAAATACCATGACAGTCAAACAGACATTTCATGGTGATGCTCGAGGAAAAGTCAGCGGATCACCAAAGTTATTTGGCTTCATTGTCTGAGAACCATGATTAAATGTACCATTTTTTTCTGCCAGTTCATTGAGTAGATGTTGACATAATATGCAAACTGCCTTGTAATGCTAAAGGAAAAGTCAGAGGATCACCGAAGTCAGTGCATCCTATGGGAACCATATGTCTGTCCAAAAGTGTGTGTCAATCCAGTAGATGCTTCACTGATTAAGTAAAAGCTTTGACAGGCTGGTGGCACTAGAGTATGCCACAATCAGGGGTACTGAAAATAGAATTGCTTTGGTATGGGTAATAAAATGTAGGTATTGTATCGGTATGGTATTTGAAAATCATAAGCAAAATGCAAAATAATTAATCAGAATGTTGGAAATAACGTCAGGCTAGAATTATTGGGTGGTGGTACGGATACTGCCACCTTGTGGCCATTTATAAACTGTTATGATCTTTGGATCTGGATCTAATGATCACCAGAATCCAGCCACAAGAAAGCATGCTAAAAGCTGTTTCAAATGTCTTTGTCTTGGCGGCAATTTGCAATTAAGCAGATGATCAAACTGGCATTTTACCATTTTCATATTAGCTTCCGGGAGTCACACCCCCGAGCTCATCGCTATTTTTGTGGCAATGTTTTTCATGGATGGAGCTCCGTAGCTAGCCAGCTATAGGAAGATGACATCGCCGTTCTGAATCTGGTTACAGAAAGCGCTGATTGTTTCCTCAACCAGGGGAAACAGTCATCAATGATCACAACACCAAGGCTGTTTGAATCATTGGACAAATCCCAGGTTTGGTCGGTGCATCAAAGTAATAAAACTGTGTTATTAAAATATGGCACATCCCAAACACATTGCCACGCAGCGTTGACACATATTAGGGATTTTCGTATTATTTGTATTTTGTCTGTGTGACCAAACCAAACACAAATGTACAACAAAGTTAATACTACACTACAGGCATGGGCAAACTATGGCCTGCAGGCCATATGCAGCCCATTGGGCTTTTTAATCCGGCCCGTCAAATATTGGCACAAAATTGTCCAAACTGAAATAAAGACTAGGGCTGGGCGGTATACCGGTTTTAATTTCCCGTATGATATGAATTCTTCACACACCATCATACCGGTATAGCCAAATCAACTGCTGTCTGTCTTCAACAGGTAGCTAAATGTATTGTTCGCCCCTAAAAGCGCTGCGGTCGGAGCTAGTTCTCTTATATGTATTGAGAGGGAACCCTAGTCATGGTCATAACTTTATAACCTAACAATGAACAACCCACAACTAACGCTCTTTAACAGAGAAAAACACCACAGCACACAACAGTCTGTGACACATAAACAATTTGTAACACTAATAATTGTACATTTATAAAATTTCCCCACCGAACTGCATGCTGGGTACAGCTCACTCGCGAGCCTGCTAGCACAACAGTCTGCTAATAGCTGGGAGAGGCTCCGTCGCTCCAGTAACGTTAAACATTAAAGAACAGAAAAGAGCGATGCAGGATGAAGGAAACAGGAAGAGCCGTAAGACACGCCACATAAACAGCTGTTCACCGCTCGTCACGATCCTGTAGACCAGTGATTCTCAACTGGTGGTTCGTCGCGGACCCGTTTTCAGTGGGTCGCGGGCCTTTGCTTTATGCAGCGGAGTTATTCACGCTCCTTTCCAGCATTTACTGCTGGAACAAGTGCCGTAAATGATTTACGGCACTTGTTCAGCGGTGCAGGAAAAACACTGACCAATGCGTTGTAAATCACGTCACGTGATGCAGTTTAGCCAATAAAATAAGGGTATTCTGATACGTTTCCTGACTGCAGTGAGATGTACCCACACCGTGACACAGGGGGGAGAGACAAGGAAAAACTTAAGACAGCAGAGATCCTATAATGTTAGATGTGAAAATAAATCATCTGTATGATCCCTTCAAAGAAGCAAATTGCTAAAAACACCACAGTCTTTCACTGATGAACACCTCAGATCTGTGAGAAATGACACAACCAAACTGACACCAAACGTTGATGCACTGGCAAAAAAGGATGACCAACAACACTGTTCCCACTGAAATTAAATGTAAGTTTTCTATTCTTTTTAGGTAATGGCTTTTACTTGTAATTTATATTAGTTCACACAAACACTCCATTCATCTGCTACTGGCCCGGCCCATCTGTCAAATTTTAAAATTCAATGTGGCCCCCGACCCAAAAAGTTTGCCCAACCCTTCTATACTACTATATTTCCTGCTTAAGAAAGCAAACTCTAAAACACAAGTGCTCTTTGATTTCTGTTATTCTCTTGTCCAGGACTCTGTGAAGTCCTGATGTATAACAAAATGTCTTCTTGCTGATGTTTTGTCCCTACCATGTGCTCGTATTGTTGAGATGTTTGTACAGCAGTAGTAATTACAGAGGAGCTGCTGGTTTACAGTGTTGCAGGAGCTGAGCGTTGGTGTCGTTGCAGACGTTGGTTCTGTTGTGTGGAGGGGCAATAAAAGGCTTTATTAGACAGGCTTGAGTTCATTATAGACGCTGTGTTTCTCTCGGCCTGCTCGGCTTAGATAAACCCCGCTCTGACCAAGGCCACATCCCTCCTGCTGTCGCTGCAGACCCTCGCTGAATTGATTTCAGTAGTAAAGTGACAGTGTCGCCTTAATATACGGATGGCCTTTAATTTAAGCCTGTTACCGTGCCAAGGGGCGCTTGTTTAAGGCTTTATTTACACCTTTGCAGCGTCGCCTGGCATGCTGGGCTCCACGCTGAATCAGATTTGGATAAAAGGTTTGAAATGCCAAAAGCTCTTAAAGTTGCCCAGGCAGTGTTTAAAGTACTAAACTGTGAACTTGTGAGGGATGCACTACTTTAGCTGCACTTAAAGTTGTTGTCATCAAAAGGATTGCAACTGTTGGAATTACTGTCCGTAAAAGTTTCATTTTCCTCCCTTCCTCCACAGCCACAGGCCCACTCCTACACAGCAATCACTTTGTATTTGAAGTTGTTTTACGACCTCGGAGTATATTCAGCCCTCCATATGTGTACATGGCAGTTATGTGTTTAAGGATAGTCTTTGCCTATTTTCACTACTGGGTGTTTATGAAGCAAATAGACCTCAAGTGTTTGTCTTTTTTGATGTTTTTTTAGCAGCTGATGTTCGTTTATGTCATTCCCAATTCAGAGGAAGATTACCTTTACACGCTGCGCCATCAATCAGAAGCTCTATCGCTTGACCTGTGAAAGACTGTAATTAAGTTAGCCTAATTAACTTAATGAAGTGGCATGCTTGGCTGCCTTTACTATATTGAGTAAATTGAAAGAAAAATAGGCATCATTACTCATCAGATGTTATGGTATTTAGAGTGAAGCAGCCAGTGGGTGTCTTATCTTAGTGCAAAAATCTAACCTTTAGCCTGCTTTTATTTTCTCAATGAGGCATTTTTCATTAGTCGTCTGATTGGTTTAATCAGTATCATTGGTGCATTCATGGAATGGAGACAAAACCCGGAGAGCGATCTGAATTTGTTGCTCTCTACATTCTCTTATCTGTATTCAAGTGTGACCTTAATGCCGTAAGGACCGCGCGATCAATAAGCCCGACAGTCGGGGCTTTTACTCGGGCGTATGAAGTGCTTAAAGCATGAGAACCTCATCAATGACGGTTGTCTTTTAGTCATGGCCAAAGTTTAACCACAGTTTAATGTGATTTAAAGGCAAGCCGGGGGCAGCTAAACTAGCCCGCAGGGAGCACGGGACACGGTCAAGGGTGGCCGTGCGGGACGGCGAAGACGAAGAGAAAATCAATGGCTAGGAGTCACCTCAATCACTTTAACTAGGCGCTACAGACGCCTGTGCCCCTCTTAGGGGCCAATTTGTGGAGTAAACAGGAGTGTGTGATTGCTGCCGTGGTCCCCAGCGGCCCCGGCTGTCCATTTCTCTGAACCTGGCTCATTCTAACAACCCTCTTAGCGTTAAGCATACATGAGGCCACTTTTCGGACCCCCTCAGTATTTCATGGCCATAAACAGTGTAACAGACAGTTTTTCTTTATCACTCTTCATTAAGATAGCATTCCAACAAGTCCCTGACTCCTGCTGCGTGGGCAGAAGGCATTCTATATCCTCCATTACATATTCAAAATAAACTTTAGTTTAACATCTTTTTGTGAACACACCACAGTTGAACAAAGGGGTAAGTTGTGGCCTTAACTTGTGTTAAGTAATGAGCGTAGCACTAATAGACATAAGACTAGAAAGATACTGTTATATGTTGATGCTTTCCTTGTTTAAATGCATTCATCTGAATGCATGAGACCAATTTGCTTTTCCTTACAAATGATCTCGGGCCATGGACAGACACTGTAGTGAGCATATTAACCAGACAACAGAAGTTTCGTCTTCGCCTGCTGGAAACCTTCTCACGGAACTAACGTTAATTAATCTACAGCTGGTAAAATCTGCCGTCGGCAATGTTTGTCACATTAACCATCAAAAGTGACAGTCAGCGGCTAAATCGGCTAACAATGAGGAAATAAAAATGAGTATTCTGTACATTGTAAATTGCTCTTTGCTAATAATAAAGACACAGAAGAGACTACCTATTTGTCAGGGATTTGTTAGAGTTGGAGCTTAACGTATGCAGATATTTTACCAAAATTAGATTGGCATGGCAGGTTAATGTTATAGAGAGCTCCAGAAGAAAACCCATCAGAATCAGGCATCAACACAGGAGAGTAAACATTTCAAAAAGAATAGCATGTACCTTGTAAAGCACATGCTACACACTTATTCACAAATGTTTTAGATATTTTATGAGATTAGCTTTTTAATGGATTGATTATGAGCACAAGGAAGTATCTAAATGTGCTGGTTTGGTCACACAATCATGTGTTGAGCCACACTGTTGACATTTACCAGAATGCTGGACTGTCTCTCATCGGTGCTTTGAATTACAGAAAGCTACTGGTTCATAACAGAAAGCTTCGTAGATGCCTGGTAATAATTATAATACATTTTATTTGTATAGTGCAGGGATCGGCAACCTGCGGCTCGCGATCCACATGCGGCTCTTCAGCCTCTCTGTTGCGGCTCCCTGAGGGCCCCAACTGGCGCACCGGATCTGGACCCAGGAACTAAAAACCGATAGATAATTCGGAATTATACATATTAGATACCGAGTCTTAGACACCGGCGCCTCTATTTCAGCCGTTACGGCACTTGTTCGGAAACACACGGATCAATGCATTGCAAATCACATCACGTGATGCAGCTCAGCCAATCAAATATGGGTATTCTGACAAGTTTCCTGATTCCAGCGAGGTTTACACACACCGTGACACATGGGGCTGAGACGAGGAAATAGAAAGAAGAGCAGGGAAATTGCGCTAATCTAAGAAGTTATCTCACATGACGTTCTCCAAAAAGAGAAACGTGTTCAGAGAGAATATAATTTATAAGCAAGAATGAACAGAATCTTATTTGTTAATTATTCCCACAGGCAGTTAAATCCTCTACCCCTGTCAAGCGCTTTTCCCTGCAGGTGGCTAATCATGATTTTCAGACCCCCGCCCTCTGTTATCTATCAATGGATAAATCCAAAAAAAGAAAAGTCATGGAGGAAAATAGAGAGTTTAACTCTGCGTGGACGTCTTCATTTGCTTTCACTGCCAACGATGCTGGCTTACCTGTATGCTTCCACAACAAGCACACAGCATTTGCTGAAAAGTGTCATGCTGGAGATGAGCGAAAAAGAGCGAATTCTCAGCTGCTGCAGCAAACTCTCCTCTTCATAAGAGTTTGATATTGTTATATCAGGTAAAATTGCAAAAAAATGTCAAGAATTGTCTTTATTCTTGTTCTATATTTTCATAAATACAACAAACTATAGTTTTTGTATATATAATATAACTATATACAACTTTATAAGCTGTGATATCAAATAGCTTTTGCTGCTCCAGACAAATTTTATTTGGTGGAAAATAGAGCAAAATAGAAAAGGTTGCCGACCCATGGTCTAGTGCTTTAAAAAAGAACTCAAAGGCACTTTACATGACAAAAACAGAACCAATACAAACAAAAGAGATGACATAAACAAAAACATACATAACTGGCATCACAGGTTAAAAGCAGATTGGAATAGTTGACTTTTAAGGGCAGTTTTGAAAGTGACGGAGAATGTCTGAGGTGCTGAGGGGGGGAGTTCCAGAGGGAGGGGGCAGCAATGGAGAAGGACCTGTCCCCCCAGGTCTGATGCGTGGACAGAGTATAGAGGGGGTAAGGAGGTTGGCGTCGGTGGATCTGAGGTTGCGGTTGGGAGCGTGTCGATGCAGGAGGTATGAAGGGGTTCAGGGTTGTGGAGGGCTTTATATGTGATGAGAAGAATCTTGAACTGGATTCTTTGCTGTATGGGGAGCCAGTGGAGGTTCTGAAGGACTGGGGTGATGTGGTCTCTGGTGGAGTGGGAGAGCAGACGGGCAGCTGAGTTCTGGATGTATTGTAGTTTGTTGATGATTTTGGTGGATGAGCCGTACAGGATGCTGTTGCAGTAGTCGAGAGGTGGTGAAGGCGTGGTGAGTGTTTCAGTGGCTGAAGAGGAGAGGGAGGTTCTAACTTTCATGACTAATCCAGTGTTTCCCATCAATCAACTGAAGTCTAGGTAGTCAAATGTCATGCAAGCCCATTTTGAGAAGTCTCTTGTTGTATCACGCTGAAGAGAGATTGATTTAGAATGAAAATGTAATCACTCATAAATTAAAAAATACAACTTAACTAAATTAAAAATATATAAATTAGTGCTGGGCAACGATTAAAATATTTAATCGTGATTAATCGCATGGATTTTTTGCGATTAATCGCATTGTTATGGCAAAGTTCAATAATGAATTCAAAAGTAGTGTATTGCGCACTTTTATCTTGAAAGTACTGCTATATGAACAAAAGTGCAATAACATTTGGTTTGCAAACACTTTAAACAAATAAGGTTATTTTTAACAGCAGTATTCCCTTTACACAGTAGCAGTTATACAGTTATAATGATTCTGATAATAGAT
>NW_022281460.1:0-11140 GCF_004355925.1 Anarrhichthys ocellatus | reverse complement strand
TATATATATGTGTATATATATATATGTGTATATATGTGTGTGTGTATATATATGTGTATGTGTATATGAGACATACATACTGGACATGCTTTGTTCTCCGCAGAAAAGCTCAAGTGAAGTGACTCTCAGAGACTGCTTGAGGCTCTTTACAAAAGAGGATGTGTTGGACGGGGAAGAGAGACCGGTAAGGAGCCTCCACACTCCTCGATCCTTCGTAAACATGGATTATACAGCAGCAATATCTCACTGCCCTCTTTGTCTGTCTCCCTCTCTCAGACGTGCAACCGATGCAAGACCAGAAGGAAATGCACCAAAAGATTCAGCGTCCAGAAGTTCCCCCAGATACTCGTGCTTCGTATCCTTTCCTCACATATTTTTCTTCTCAAATGCTGTGGAGCAGAAGTACTCAAAATTGCACTGAAAACACAATAATGTCATTTTTGGACCGGTGTGTGTGTGTGTGTGTGTGTATATGTGCGCGCTCCTTGACTCGATGTTCCTCTCAGACCTGAAGCGCTTCTCAGACTCCAACATCCGAACCAGCAAACTCTCCACTTATGTCAACTTCCCCCTCAAAGAGCTGGACCTGAGGGAGTTCGCGTCAGAGAGCGGCGGTGAGTTGTTTTTTTTGTTTTTTTTTGCCGAAAAGGCAAGGAGAGATAAGGAAGGACATTCCGTGCACTTTCCGAGCTCGGCTGTATTTGATGAGTAAGGTCTCTCTTTGTCTCCCTGCAGAGCGTGCCGTGTATAACCTGTACGCCGTATCCAACCACTCGGGAAACGCTCTGGGAGGCCATTACACGGCCTACTGCAAGAACCCGGCATTGGGGGAGTGGCACAGCTACAACGACTCCAGGTATGGACTCTCAGATCTACTGTTGTGTCGTCACATAACCTCACATATCGTCTTATCAAATTGGCAGAAAGCTGTGCTGTCTAGTTATACTGTGTGTGCAGCTGCCGTCAAATGAAAAGTATGAAAATGAAACTGTTCTGTGTGTGTTCTGTGTGTGTGTGTGTTCTGTGCAGGGTGAGCCCAGTGTCCTCCAGCCAGGTCCGCAGCAGCAACGCCTATGTCCTCTTCTACGAGCTGGCTCCCCCCACACACAGCAAATATCAGACGTGTCGGCTTTAGACGCCAGCGGAGGAGTTGATAAGCCGCACCACGCTGGTGGAGCCGGACGGACGCCGCCTGCTGGGAGAGAGCTCTGCCTAGTGGAGAGAGTCCTGCCATTACAGACTGTGAATGTGGAGCACAAAGACGTGTCGCTGGGAAGGAATAAAACCGCCCTCTCACCTTCCTCTCAACGTGTTTTGGAGAGGAATGGCCGGGTGTGACAGACCGTTCGAACTTCAGGATGTCAAGCTGGGCGCATACATACGTTGGATGGGACTGAATTAACACAGAGAAAACATTACTTGCATTTAAAGAAAAAAAACAAAAGTGTAGAATTCAGCTCAAGGCACAGCTGTGAGTCCAACTCAAAACAATCTTTTGGACTATTTTCATGGTGCACATGCAAAAGTGGAGTCACTCAACAGCAAAAAAGCGACTTAACAGCTGTGCCTGGACCTGAATCTGCACCCAGTCAAGTGGATTTTCTTTGACTTTTTTCATGCACTTTGGACACAGACTATTAACCATAAGGACATTAAAATGTGACGACATTGCAGAGACTTGGATAATGCCTCACACAGCAAGTGCAAGATATAATTTATTCTATTTAACAGGATGCCAGTAAATGAAAGAGCAGACTGTGTATATACGTCATTGAACAAAGCCTTATAGTTTCCTCTTAGAACAGTGGGAGTCCGCTCATGTAGAGAGGATGGGTTTTTGTCAAAGCACATATTATTTTTGTACAGTATTTATGGACAGCGCAGTGAATGTAACTGTTCTGTGGGAAAGCCAGACATACCAAAGCAGCTGTATAACAATGCATCAACAACACTTCTTGCAGCAATAATGTTTGCTGACTTCACACCTAAGTCAGTTCAGAGTCTATAAATGATTAAAATTCAATGTTAACTTATATTGCATTATGTGTAGTTTTTTTACTTTATTTAACCCCTTTTTTTTTTTTTTATCCAGACAGCCAAATGGAAGTCGAGGAGCAGTTCATGAGGGTAAAGATATTCTAGGTTTTATGCATCGTTCACCGTTAAAAATTTGTAATTTCTCATATTAATCACCAGTGTTGCACATATCCAAAGTAACAAGCAGAGGTCAGTGAGCTTGCAGTTGACTTTAGGCTAAATGAGCAGAGTATGGTCCGATCGGATCTGTGTTAGAAACGCCTTTAACCCACTTAAAACAAGGCCATCTGACAGGGGTGACTATTTCACACTGCGCCCACTAGGAGGAGCTGTGTGAAGTGCTCATGAGCCAGGTTGGGTCAGATTACTTTGAAATGTAATGTCATGTTTACTGAATATGAATTGCATGGCAATTTTTGTATTTAGTAATGCAATCCATTTATTACAAAAAAGTAATCTCATCTGAATACTTTCGGATCACTTTAAAAATCAAACAATGAAAATGTTGCACTTTTATAATAAGAAATGGACAAATTTAAGTTCCACAAATATGTTTTTTTTTTTTTTTAAACATTTCCAAACATTTTCCATGCAAATAAAATGCATCTTGCTCTTGTTAAGCAAGAACTGAAAATGTTAATTTTTCATTTTCAATGTAAATAAAAAGGCATGAAAACTCAATTTACCATGAAGCATCTTTAAGAAACAAATAAGTTCATTAAATTAACAAAACAACCTGAGAGGAGTAACTTACTTTAATAAACAGTTGAACATATTTAGCATTTATAACTAGTCAAATAAAATTACCCTCACAAAACGTGCCGGCATTAACATGAAGCCTATTTTTGATAAGTAATCCTTGACAATGTAACTATGATCTGGTGGCACAGATTTTTTCAAATGTAATCTGGGTTGATTAGTTATTGTTGTAATCCGTTTCTCAATTACATGTTATCCGTTACTACCTGACTCTGATCATGACGTTTGTGTGAAACCCGATGCTAATATTTATTATACTATTGTGTAGCCAGTACCTTGACATGAGTACCTTTTGGTTATCTGACAAATTGACACTCAGATATATATTCTATTAAATGTGAAGAAAACTGAGGCCAGAAAGGAACCGTTGCCACATCAGGTAGAAAACAACAACCGGCTACCTGATGTTTAAAAAGCGGCTCCACACATATATCATTAACCGGCTATCAGTCTGACCTGGAACCAAAGGTTGACTGTGGGACATCACTTCTGTCTGTAATCTCTCTTATCCGTGAGCCACTGAGCTTGTTAAAGCCGTAGGGAAAAATAAATGTGTGTTGTGTGATTAGGTTTCTGTGGCTTAGACAGATGATCTGTTAGTGAGGGAGCCAATTTATGAGGAGAAAAAATAAAGTTATCGGAGCAGGGCCGAGTGCCTCTCCTACGACACTGGGGACAGTTCGGATACACACAGCTAGCGGGATCAATGGCATGATGTGAACCTGGCATACAAGGGTTGTGGGAAAATAGGGCTGGTATTTATCAACTTAATATAAATCAGACCCAGTTTGATTGATTGCTTGCTGGTGTACTGAGACATCATATCTCATAATGATCTATTGGATTGATTGCGATGACATCGTGTGCAGACGTCCATGGCTCCCAGAGGAGGAAGCCGACTGACTTTGGTGATCACCTGACTTTTCCTCAAGCTCCATGACATTTTAGGTTTTTAGTGAAATGCCTCAATCAATATGTCAATTGCAAATACATACACTCAATAAACACATATATACTCACTCAAACTCTTCTGAGATATTATTACTGAGAAAACATTGTTTATTCATGCAATTTTGAGATTTTGGGAACATCCGTGTCTTCTCTCAAACTAGTGGAAAGGAAACAACCAAAATACACATTTATTATACGTTTATTTTACTACACTTTGTCTATTTGCTGGTAGCATTAGATAATGCCTCATTTGCATATTTAAGGGGTATCACCCCTTAAAAAAAACAGCCTTTATTAGTTTGGTTTTATTTAAATGTTTTATCTTTACAGATACACCGATAGGACACTACCCTCCCCCAACATGATGCATGCACAAGCAGTCCCTCTGGCTCCGCATGCACACCATATGGGCTGATCACACAGCTCGGGGTATTAACAGTAATTTGCCTCCTGCATGGGAGCAGTGCTGTTTTCGTTGTCGTAACCAAGCG
Organism: Anarrhichthys ocellatus; assembly: GCF_004355925.1. Taxonomy (NCBI): domain Eukaryota; kingdom Metazoa; phylum Chordata; class Actinopteri; order Perciformes; family Anarhichadidae; genus Anarrhichthys; species Anarrhichthys ocellatus. The sequence continues at coordinate 6,902 of NW_022281460.1, read as the reverse complement.
CTCCCTATGTTGACACTTCCACAGCTAATGACCATAAAACCGTGAAGGCCTGAAGGCTAAAGTCCACTTTAAAGTGCAGTTGTGATATCACAGGAGGTGTTTTTTTAGGTAGATGTTATGTAATATAATTTGTGTGGTTTATGTTTATTTACCGGTAAATAATCTGAAATAAAATATAGGCCCTAGTTTAGCCTATCCTAGTGGTAACGAGGTCGAGGCTAAATTATAAAGGATCTGCTTTATGGACTCCGAGTAGTCAGACAAGAGGAAAGTATCACATTCATGTGGGTCCCAGCACAACAGTATTAGGATAACGCAACAACAAAAAGACGACCTCTTCACTCAGTCCAAAATAACGTAAGAAGTAGGGGAACTGACAGGAAAGAACAAGTAACTAATCAGATTGAGAGTCGGACACAGCAGCCTTTACGGTACACTTTTCATTATGGGAAAACATCCAACAGTGTCATGAAAATGAGAAAGTTGAGCATAATAAATAAATGTAACTCTATTACAGACACATATGAAAACACACGTAAACACAATATGTATATAACAATATACAATTATGTAAAATTTGCATATATATGTGTATATTTGACAATATTGTATGTTGAAGAACACTATATCCAGAGGGAGGCGCTAACGGGCGGTAATGCAAAGTACCTTCTGTCAACTTCCGTAAAACCTCGAAGAAGAACTCTGGTGGTCGTGACGCAACTTCCTGTGAGATCCGCAACTGTCGTCTACTGCTCTTTTCGTCCCTGCCTGTCTCTCTGTGTTTACCTAGTTATATTCACTCTTCTACTTATCTATTCTCTTACTCTATCTATGCTAAACCCATGTCACAATCGACTTGCTCCCTTTTATTTTTTAGGAGGTAAACAGCGTACGCTAATTGTGCTAGATAAGCTTCACTCGCCACTGTTGACTGTCCACCTGGAGCCAGATTTTCCCAATACAGGCCAATCTATGGGTGCAACTATCACAGGATAAAGGAGTCGCATATCACAAAACAAGACCCAGCTAGCACGTGGGAGTATGCCAGAGAAACCTGAGTCAGCATCGATGTATTTCCTCTGGTCCCTCACCCTCAGCGAGTTACATCACTCCCCAAGAAACGTTCCCTCCCTTAACGTGTGAATTTCATCCATCTAGTTCTCATCTCCACCTCTGGCAGCGATGAAGTGTTCCACTGAGCACCTGGTCAAATCAAGACCACCAACATGTTCTAATAATACAACATATAATGTTATAATATCAACAACAATCCCATCCAGAAATGCTGTTTTATGAATATCAAAAGCTTTACTGGTTAATGATTTGATTCTCCAGTATCGTCTGGATATCAGTTTGTGAAACACGGCAAAACCATTACATTAAGCTCCCCCACCTGACTTAACCAATGCCTTTTGCTTGACTTACTGAAGCAATTTTTAATATATTATAATTAGAAGGACTTTTGTTTGTGGTTGACTGAGAAAACATGAATCAAAACTGGAAGTTTTCTCCCTCTAAGGGAGTGTGTATTAAATTACAAGCAAGCCCCATCGCTGAAGCAGCCTATTTCTTTCGCTTAATCAATAATATTCCAGATTTCTTTTTGGCACTGCAGCCAAACATAATCACAAGCAACTGGCTGTTAGCTCCCCGTCCTTTACACCACATCACTTTTTTATTTTATTTTCTGTAAAAAATAGATTAATTTAAACGCAAAATTAGCCCTTTATCTCCTGCTACTTCTGCATAATAAGTAGTGCAATATTCATTTGTTGAATCCTATATAGCTAAATTCACATCTTTGTTACGTCTTTCTCAAATGGCTCTGAATGCTAAAACTAGAGAGAATTTGACCATATTACATCAGTTTGAGCTTCCCTTCATTGACTCCCTATCCATGTCAGATCGCACTTTAAGGTGCTTTTGATGACCTATAAAAACTGTAAATCCCCTCATACCTGATGATCTCCTTAAAACTTCGTCACGCTAAGAATACAGGGCTGCTGTCGGTCCCCAGAGTTAAAAAGAAGTCAGCAGGCCCTTTTCCTATTGAGCCCCCTTCCTCTGGGAAAACCTCCCTGCTGACGTCAGACAGTCTGACTCTGTTGAGGCCTCTGAAATGCAAGTTGCTTATTCTTTGATTTCTTACGGCTTTGCACCTGTTACATCATCCTTCCAGCGGGTTGTTCTGAGGCTCAATGTATTTATTAAGCCGTCGACTTGTAGTTAGTGTTTGTTCTGCGAACGAGAATACTTTAAACTTTATTAAAACCTCTACCCTCCCTCGTTTCTCCCCTTTGTCCTGTCTGAGCAGCAGCGTTGGCTGTCCTGGGACCTCTCTCTCTCTCCTGGGTGTCAGTGCCTCATTCCAGATGTTTGGCTGTGGATCTTTGTCCTCCAGGAGGTCCAGCCTCCACTCTCTCCCTTGAGTGCATGTTGTCCTTGTCTCTCTCGCTCTCTCCCTCTCTGTGCTTGTTTTCTGTCTCTTATCTGTGTGAATGGTGTGCTTGAGCTTTGCCTCCTGTGTTTGTTTAGTCTGTTCTCTTTATAGGTCTCCATGGTGGAGCACGGGTCATGTGGCTCAGGTCCTATCTGTTTGCCGGCACCTGCAAGCTGCTTGACGTGTTCCCGGATCATTTCGTCGTATGTTTATGATCTATAATTTTGTCATCCTGACAGTCTCTACTGTAAGATTATTATCGGTCAGTTCTGTACACAAAATCTATTGTATTTCTGTTCTTCCCTAGCCTATAAATAAAATACTCACAATTACCTATCACAATAGCAACTGAATCAATGCCATTGTGCTTTGTACCAGCACATTACACCCCAAATCTTTGACAAATGGAATTTTTATTACAAGTTATATTTTACCTAGCCCTTCGCCTTGGCTTATATCACCTGTCACAAATTATACCCTTGTCTCTAACTTATTGTTTATTTTGTTATAATTGTACCAATCCGCTAAACAAGCCTTTGCATGATTAATATTAACTCACATACAGTCTATGGTTGTAACATAGATTGAAAGCAACATCGAAATTTGAAAATAAAGTTAATCTCATGCATGAATACCAAGCTTTTATAGATCAAAATGATTTATAGGCCTAGAGTAGAGGTCAATCAGCACGTTTATCAGATAAGAGGAGATAACTTAACTCCTGACTCATTTAGAGCAAAGATATTTGACATTTTAATGACTTACCACATCAATAGTTGTCTGTCTGACAAGGTTTTTATCAAGAATCATAGCGAGCAAACTCCATCCATGAGATGTGCTTGAAAGCTCAGTAAAAAGCTCATAAATCGTCCTTGATTTGAGATTTTCTCAAGCTAATATTTCTAATCACTTCACCGTTGAATCGAAGCATTAAGCTGGGACCAGTGTGTCTAAAATTAGATTGAAAGTTTCTTCATCATATGCTGCAAACACCGATTAAAGACGTCACATATAAGGAACCGTATCCTCATTACACTCATAAAATGATCAAACGTATACTTACATAATCAGCACCGAGACGTTACCCAGACAGCTTTGGTCATTGCTACATGACAAAGATGTGATATTATGTCACAGAAATCAATTAAGAGAACAATAACACTTATTTATTAAATCTATAGATTGATTACAAAGCATTTTTTTAAGAAAACAGTCAATGAAAAATACTCAGCCAAAGACGACTTCTAAAATAATTTGTATAAAATACAGTTTTCATCCGAACGGATGGTCTTTTGATCAGCCAAAGATTATTTCAAAGTAGTAAAAATCACTTTAATGTTGTCCTCTTGGCCCAAGTCATTATTATCACGTCATGTTGTTTTATTCTGACTTGAGCCTTTCAGACATTGAGATCTTTTCATTGTCCAGTTGAATGGGTCAGGATTGGACTGGCCTCAGAACCTCCCAGTGTACTTCAGCACGCCGAAGATGCCACCACCTGAAAATAGAAAAAAATACATTTTTAGTGTTCAGTCTAAACCTGCAAGCTTTCTTTTTAATTATTTGTCTGCATGCTGAATACTCAAAATATGATTAGAATTAGTAAATAACACTCAGCCATGATTTGTGAATTCTTTTCTTACATTGCTATTTAGCCACCATGGTTTGCATATGTTTGCTTGCAATTTAAGAGCAATGTCAGTTGCTCAGGTGGACAGTGGATTTAGATGGTTAGGAATAATAAAGGAAACAATACTTAAATCCTTCAAATTAATAAATACTAAAGTCAAAAATAATCAGATAGTCTTGGGTTTTGATAGTTATGAGATAATAAGTAAATGTTATAAGACACAGTCAAAGTTTTTACTTACTGTCCCAAAATTAGGATTTATTATCTTATAATTTTTGATCTAGAAAGGCAAATGTTTGACTTAGTATCTCATAATCTTGATTTAGGGTACTGCCACTAAATTTGGCTACAACCTGCAGCTACTGTGCATCTCTCGACCGGTTGATTTGAACGGTGAGGTTTGCATTTATTCAGATGCTCAGGATCAGCAGGAGGGGGAGTCGTGCCGAGGAAACATTTCTTATCTTTGCGTTGTTCAATTTAAAAATTGCCAAATCCTTGTCAATGAATAACAGGATGATGTGTCATTGAGGAAGCAGAAATGAGGTGCTCCGTAAAGAGAGTGCTTGTATTGTACTCACCAACAGCAGCCACCCCAGCGATGGAGCCGATGGCAATACCGGCTATAGCTCCAGATGAGAGTCCTTCTGGTGAATCTCCCTCCAAAGGGACGGTTATAGTATTTGGAGATGTTCCCGTAGAAGGTGCAGTTTGTGTAGACGTTCCGGCAGGGGTGGCTGAACCAGGGCTGGATGGACCAGGGCTGGATGGACCAGGGCTGGATGGACCAGGGGTGGCTGAACCAGGGGTGGCTGAACCAGGGCTGGATGGACCAGGGCTGGATGGACCAGGGCTGGATGGACCAGGGCTGGATGGACCAGGGGTGGCTGAACCAGGGCTGGATGGACCAGGGCTGGATGGACCAGGGCTGGATGGACCAGGGCTGGATGGACCAGGGGTGGCTGGACCAGGGCTGGATGGACCAGGGGTGGATGGACCAGGGGTGGATGGACCAGGGGTGGATGGACCAGGGGTGGATGGACCAGGGGTGGATGGACCAGGGGTGGCAGCTGTCGTGCTCTCGGCAGTTGTTGCAGTTGGGGTTACAGTGGTTGACTGCGCTCCACACAGGGTGACTGTGTCAGTAAAAGCAAAAAGACAGAAAAGGGTTGAAGGAGAATCATTAAAATGTTCCCTATGATAGCGCATTAAAAATGAATGTTAACAAGATTTCCACAAATGCAGGTAGCAACTACACACAAGTACTGACTTCATCTCAACTTTTATTTTGTCATGCGGATTTTTTATAACATTTGAGGACAAAGATACAAGTTGTCACTGGAACAGTTTTGTATTAAGAGATCACAGAAGTCTCACTTTTGCTCCTTTAAATTTCCAATTTTTAGTTGTCTGAACCCACTGGTGTAATTTCCACAGTTAGACATCATTATGAAAATTAATTTGGTACCACTTGCTAATAAGGCACCATTTATAAAAGGGTTATATGTTCTCACTAATGCTTTGTAAATCAGTTAAAAGCATTAATAAGAACAACTTTTGGATTGCCAGGTTGCGAAATATCCCTTTGACTGATATGATCACTTAGCTTCTAAAAATCTGGACCAAAATCCGTTTAACTTATTAACACGTACAAAAGCAGACTTAATGAGTACATGTCTTAGAATAATTCATGTTGTATTAACATCTGTTCCCTGAACCATGAACATGTATTAATGGATTGCCAACATTTATAACTGTATAACAACCATGCAACAAATGTCTTCTTGTTAATAATCAATAGACCATTGGTAAATTATTTATTAACCATCAGTAAAGCCATTAGTTACAACTTAAAAACTCTGGGAAGCTTATAAGATCGTGTTACCAAGAAAGGTCTGTATAGTAAATGTGGATATTATTTAGTTTTTTACCTGTGCCAAGAAGGCAAAAAATAAGGACAGGAAGATTACGCAGCATTGTCTCAGAGTGTCGGTGCCACAAAAACAGGGAATAGATGTGTCTTGAAAGATGTTCTTTGGATTATGAGCAGGGCTGCTGGGAACACAAAAGCACAAACACACTTAATTTCTGTGCAAACACACATATAACATGTCCTCGTTCCTATCTGCGAAATTAGACCATATCCTGGTCATAAACAGGAAAATGTATTCTTAAAAAACACATTAATTACCTACTTCTGCGCTGCAAAAAAAAACTTGATAAAATCAACATAAACTCACTTTGTCCACCTTTTTACTTGCTGAACAGAGTTTCAAACTCCATTTTAGTCAGACCCAAATTTATCATTCACGTGAAATGTACAGTCAAACTCAGAGTTTTCGAATTAACATGAATGATGTAATCTTTTAAGAGAACAATGAATGCTGAAATGTTGTTCATATCAGCTGCTGTTTGATGATCCTGTACTATTTACCGCCATATCACTGTTCCTGATAAAAGAAACCAGACATGTAAAATTACAAAAACATCTAAAACTTTCAAGCTTACATTTTTTGTGGTCGTATCTGAGAACTTGTAATTACCTGCCCACTAGTTTTCATGTAAAATCAATAAAAAAACGGCTACAAAGAAGTTTGTCTTTGACAGACAGCTTTATCTGTGCTGCATGCTAATTTCTATGAACAACTCCAGATTTCTTTCTAGCGCATCTCTTTGAGGAAAGCTGTGTTACTCACCTGAGAGGCTGTCAATGATGATTTTCTTTTCCCGTAAGACCAGATGATATTCTGCTTTTATGACCCCCTTTATCACAGCAGCCCATCATCTCTAGCCCTCCCATCTTAATGTGTACGTGTGTGTGTGTGTGTGTGG
>NW_022281459.1:0-11037 GCF_004355925.1 Anarrhichthys ocellatus | reverse complement strand
GGTGTGTTTTTAAAGCTGAAGAGAGAATTAGAACCTGCTCTTTCTTTACCTTTGACTCTCAAATTAAGCTAATTCATAAAAGTTCTTGCTGAATACATTACTGTCCTCTCTCCTCCATCCCTCTGTGCTCTATCCCTCAATCTCTGCATTCTTTCATCTGTGTATCCTTCCAAGGTTGATTTTCTCTTGCTTTAAGACCAATGGGATGAGCATTTCATGCATGAAATGACTAGTCTGGGTCCCCTGGTACCTCTGCACTGCACACACACACACACACACACACATATAATCCAGTGATGTACATACATCCTTGTGTTATGGATTTAATGATTTCCCCGGAGCGAGCATTAGACAGATGACATGTATGTATCACCAACTACATCAACTGCGGCTCCCTTGACCTTGCAGATTATTGCTCTCCTCGGCAGCATGAAGTAGTGCACGTGTGTGTTTGGTGTGCCTTTTCTTTAAGTGTATACAGTATCTTCAATTAGAGCAGATGGGTTCACTATTGATCTGTTTCATAGAAGACACCGGGTCTGAAACATGCTCCATCCCTCACAGCCCTACAGCTGAACTACAGCTTCAGTAGAAAAAAAGCCTCTTCATTTGTACTTGCATTACAAATGAAGTAAAAATGAGAAGCCGAAAACAACTGGTCACTCTTCAACAGAAAGTAAAATATATTGTTCGCCACTAAGGGTGCTTCATCGGAGCTAGTTGTCTTAAATGTATTGAGAGGGACCTCTAATCATGGTTATAACTTTATAACACAACAATTAATAACCCACAACTAATGCTCTTTAACAGGGCAAAACACCACGACACAATAATTTGTAACACTAATAATTGTACATTCATAAAATTTCACCGCCGAACGGCATGCTGGGTACAGCTCGCTAGTTAGCTAGCCAGCTAGCACAACAGTCTGCTAACAGCTGGGAGAGGCTCCGTCGCTACAGTAACGTTACATAAAGAACAGAACAGAGCGATGCAGGATGAACAAAGACAGACCGTAGATGCACCAATATAGTCTGTGCCCAAGAGAGGAGCTGGGTCTGCTGTTTGGAAGTGTTTTGGTTTTAACAAATCCGACGTAGACCAAAAGACTATATATTGCAAAGTTTGTCGAGCCACTGTTGTTGCCGCTGGTGGTAACACGAGCAACTTACTCCATCACCTCAGCAGAAAACATGAGTTGGAACACCAAGAGTGTGATGACTGTCGTCAACCGGTAACGTTAACGCAAGTGAAACAGTGAAGCCGAAGGGTCACACATCGCTTGAAGAGGCATTAGCTCGAGGCAGCATATGACAAGAAAAGCAAGCGGTGGAGCGACATTACGAACGCAATAACGATCCAGCTATGCAAAGACATGGTCCCGCTACAGACAATGGAGAAAGACGGGTTCAGAGCAATGATTAAAACACTGGATTCAAGGTATGTCTTACCGGGGCAACAATACTTCAGCCAAACTGCTATCCCAACATTGTAGGAACAAACGAGCACACCCTCTAGTAAGCAAAGCCTTTATACACGATGACATTAACATGTTTTTATATTCTATGTACTCCTGACAGTAAGGTAAGCCACTATAAACCTATATAAAAACACAGTCAAGGAAGAAAAGAAATACCGTGAAACCGCCAGAATCTTAAAAATACCGTGATACACATTTTTGGTCATACCGCCCAGCACTACTACCCATCTCGAGTACTACACTGGTGTTAGTGCCTGCTCATTACATGCACAGTCTCTTTTCAAAATAAACTTCTAAAGTAGGTTAACTTGAGGTGTACGTGGTTAGCTTTAGGTAATTAGACTACTTTGCAACAAAAGTATGGTTAAGGACAATATTGTGGTTTTGGTTCAAATAAAGTAAGTCAACGGGACACAAACAGCAGTCTCCTGGGTGAAAGTCCCAAGTTTGTTTTAAAAAAATCCACCACCCTGACCTCCCCAAGTGGACTTTCTTGCTCATTATAATACGTCAGTTGCTCCGACCATCTAATACTGCTTGAATATCATTTAACTTTGTGTAACTTCCTTACAATGAAGGTTTTCTTTACTATCAAAAATAATCTAGAATACATAAAAAATACCACCAAATATCAATAAGACAAAACTTATTATGAAAAACCACTAGCGATAACTGACACATAATGCACCATCTGTGAAAAGGTACTACTATCAAACACTGATATCCTCCAACAAACACAAAGGTAGCAATTGACGTGTGCCTGGTCTAGTTGAGCTAGGAAGCATAAAGCTGTGGGTGCCATCACCATCCTCCCTTAACTGCCAACTTTGCAAGTGTTACTTTTCTATCTCTCTATACATATGTCCTGTATTTCAGTCGTCGTATGTTGCAAATGTTGTACCCCTGAAAAAGGGGGATAAATAATCACGAGAGTGATATAATGTTTTTCCTCAGCAAGAACTTTACTGCAAATGTTTGTACAAAAATACAATCATTTACACAGGAAGAGATTTACAGGAGAGTAGAGAGTACATATGCTATTTATGTTAAACACTATTCAAAGTATTACTTCAGATATTTCCCCGAGCACAAACTAGCTTACATTCAGTACTGTTAAAACTCTCAAAGTGCATAAAATATATTCTACAGATAAAACAAATAAAATATCACTACTAAATATTACCATCTGTGTACATGTGAATTCACAAAATGGTGGCAGTAGACGCAGCTACTATTACACGCGGGAACTCACGTAAGTTACACACACTACAGTACTCTCGGTAAAACTTAGCTCTAAAGTACCCAAAAATGTAACAACATTCTCTTAAAACATAGGACCATGTTAGCAGATTCATACCGACATGTTAACGCTGTTTAAAATCCACAACATACCTGAAAAAGGGGGACAAATAATCACGAGAGTGATATGATGTTTTGCCTTAGCAAGAACTTTACTGCAATGAGGAAAAGATCGCGATTTCCCCGAGATATGTGGGTGGAGACCAAAGCAATCGATCTCAGACTCAAGATCAAGACCACTATGTAGATCACAGTTTAACACTACGTACCTCAAACTACACAATGCAGAACAAAGCAAATGATGCAAGAAAACACAATCTTATTATTTCAACCACGTATTCATGTGTGATGAGTTTTACTCGTGGTTTCAGTAAATCGTAAAGTTATCTATGAATGATCCTCTCAATCACATTTCCATTCAGCCAATAGACCATGAAATCACTATTTTCCTTAACTTATAAAAGTGCATGTTTTCCAACTTGTCACACAAACGGTGAATAAACAGTATAACATGTTTAACCAATGTGGACAGAGGCATATGGTGCTCTCCCAGGCCACGGTAGAGTAATGAAGTTTTATTTGCTTCCTGTTGTTTCAATCGGATTTAACCAATATTTGTACATTCTGAATAATTCAGTGGATTTCCTCCCTGTTGCAATGCGCCGAGCCTTAAATCTACATCTATAATTGAACATATTTATGCTAATCTAATTGTTTTACAGTTAGCTGGCTTTGTAGCGCTTAGTCTCCGGAATAAACAGGCGACACGAGGAGAAGTCGGCACAAAGCTTTGCGACCCCTCCCTCATCGCCCCAGCAGCCCCACGGGGAAGCCCCTCAACACAGCTGTTGACAGAGGCGAGCTAGGAGAGCTGATTCCAGGCGGGGGAGAGTGGCACATTTCCAATCTCACATAAGAACGGGCTTTGAAGCAAACCGTGCGCCATACTGCGTTCACATTATACTTTGTGTTTCGTGGCAATTTGAGTTAGGGCCTTAATGCCAGCAGCTGAATGCCAAGTTGATTCTCTTGCAGTGAGGCACTAGTCGGATTGTGATTTATTGCTCAAAAGCCTCTTACTACAATAACGGGAGAATACACTGAATATCTGCAGATTGTTGGAGGGTGTCTGTTGGCTTAGTTACAGTTAGAATACTGGGGCTATTGTGTTGCGAGTAATGATGCGCACATCTGAGTGTTTCTATTACCCAAATCCAACCTGTTATGAGAGCCAATCCACACCGCATGACATTACAGAAACAACATAGAAACGTGGTCACTATCTGACCTCTCACTCTGCTAATGTTAAATCCTTCTTCCATATCTCGTTCCTGTGACTTTGTCCACCTCCAGTAAGTATCTTCGTGTGTCAGCCCGTGTATTTGCACTCTTCCCTGGCTCCGCCTCCCTCACCTGGAAGTGTGTGTTCATTTACATTTGTGCATAAACCTGTGCAATTCTTCATATCTCAATTTAAAATCTGGCATCCTCATCACAAGCTCAGACTCGAGGGGGTTCCTGTCTGCTAATTTGCGGGATCATCAGCAGAGAGGGATGATCCAGGTTGATGTGCCCCCAACCAGCTCTCTCTGGCCCTACCCTCCTCTTCACGTTGCCTTCCCGTTCACCTCTACCCTAGAGAACCATTGCATAATCTGCCATGTATATACTTCATGGGAGTGGGTGATGTTGGCGACTTCATACTGCCCACAGTCAGGGTACATGGTGGGAGGAGGTTGAGCTCACAGGGAGCCCTGGTCTGGCGTGGCTGTGGCCCTACTGGAGCTCTGGGTTGTTGGTAGTGGATCAAAGTTCTGCTGGCTGGGCAGCCAAGCTGGTTAAACTGACAGGAAGGCAGACCCACCTTACCAGCTGTCCTGGTTACAGAGCCAAGAAGAGAGGGGAGGGTGGAAGAGGAAGCTAGAGTCAAAGCGAGGCATGGCGGAAAAGTGGAGGGATGAGATGAAAAGAGGCTAACAATGCAGGGGGTGCAATGGGGAGTGAGAGCTAAAGAAATAAACAAACATGCTAATAAAAGGTAAGAGGGACGGGAGTAATGAAAAAGATTTGTGTGAGCAAAGATGGAGGAGATATCAGAACTGCAAAAAGAGGAAACGGGATAAATATGCAAGGAATGCTGAGCAGAACAGGGGGGGAATGGAAGTGGGGGAAAAGTCTGGATAAGAGGAATGAAGACGGACAAAAAAGGAGTTTGACCAAGAGAACCGACGAACAGAGGGAACAAAAAGGAGAGATTCTTAAAATCAACAGGGATGAAAAATAAAGAGTGTAAGATGGTGCAGAAGGGGACAAGAAAGGAAGCATGAAGGAAGGTAAAAGTTATGGATAAAAAGGTAAGGAGGTGGTGCACAGACACGAGTAATGGAGCGACAACATAGAGGAGGGAAGATGGAGTGTTAAGAAAATACTAGAAAAGGAGGATGATGATGAAAGGAAGGTGGAGGTGAAGATGATGTTGGTGGGATTGCAAAGTCGGAATGATTGGTAAAGGAGTGATATAAAGGGAGAGAGGGCAGTGATAGAGCAAAGGCAGGAAAGTAGCAAGAGACAAATGGGCAAAAAACCTGTAGCTAAAAAGCAGAGTCAAGTGGACTGGAGGTAAACTGTAGCAAAGTGAATCAAGGATGTGAAATGATATCGAGGCCATGTAGCTGGTAGTGTTTGAAAGATTCTTCACACACCCACATACTCACACAGTGGGCCTCATGTATGTAGTCTTGTCTGTAGGGGAATTAGCAGCAGTCCCAGGTAGCCTGTGTTGTCTTTTAACATGTGGCCTAGAGCCAGTGGGAGAGGATTCTTTAACAGGCAGAGGATGAGGAAGGACGGGAGCATGCTCACACACATACTGTGCTGCATTGTGGAGATCACTCAAGCTTGGCTGATTTCACTATTCACTAAGAGTCAGGCAGAACTACCTATTCTGAGTGGCTAGGTCCCATACACTGTGTGTAAGAGGTGGACATAGTCACCATGACGTCACCCATTGGTTTGTGGACTACAGTATCGAAGCCTTGAGTTTGGTGTTTTGTCCGTTGCCGTCTTGGTTTTTGGCCTTTACCATCCTTGATTTTTGTCCACCACCATGTTTCTTTTTGGCTGTTGCCATCTTAGTTTTTTGGAACCAGAAGTGTCACGAAAGGGTGGAGCTAAGTACAACGGAGCGCTGAGTATAATATTTGAATGTGTTACCGGCACCAGACCTAGGGGAAATCTGGACCGGCAGCAAACGAGGAAGCACTGTGTAGTCAATAGAGATAACTATGGATTGATAGAGAGGACTGAAGTGAGCATCATGCTCAGGCCAGAGCTTGTTATACTTTCACACACAATTGCATATCAAAGCATTTCGCAATTTACATATACATGGTGTGACAAAATTAAATTATTGTACAAATATCCCACAAGATTCCAAAATAATATAACTAAAACATACACGCACTTTACTGTTCATACTTACAGTGGCTCACATATTAACACATACAACTCTGCTAACATTTATTCAACAGTAGCACAATATATACAAAATCTTCTCGAACATTTTTACGTGTTGTCCACTCTCACACACTTGTGTTAAACAGCAGAGCTTAACAGTATGGCGCAACCACCACATGTTAGAACGTGACTGGCATTGTTAAACTAGCTTGAATATGGTATCTTTATCCAAAACCTTTACTTACTGCTGGCTGGCTAATACTCTCATGTAAAACACATCGTCTTATGCTACAGAAGGCTTATGTCAGTTACTTACACTTACAAAAATACAGTGCAACACTGAAGTTCACGGACAGAACAAGCTAGGCCGCATTATGACGTTCGTCGGAACAATTAGCTACAAATGAAGCTAACTACATTTAACACACACCTCCAAATCCTGTTAAACATTACAGAACATTTACTACTGCATTCACATTAGATTGTAAACCAAGCTAAATACAGGAAAACGAGTTTTGCAGGACCTGTGGATTGATAGAGAGGACCAAATTTAGCGTCATGCTCAGGCCAGAGCTTGCTTTATTCTGAGTTGCGCGGAGCCTTAGCTACGGTCTCCCTAATGGATCCACAGCAGCACCAAAGCACCATCTACTGACGTGATAGGGTGTTACCTCGATATAAAGTCTGAAAGAGTGTTAGAATAGTTCAATTATTAACAAAAAATAGGGGGGGTGTCTGTTTTAATAAAAACTAAACATGTAGCATTTCCAACCTACCTGTTACAATTAACTCAATCCCATCGGCTATCGGTCTGACGACAGATAAGCCTGGGCAAGGGGCTATATTTCTGGGGTTCTGGTGTAGCCAGTGGTTTTCCGGACCAAGACTTTCTTTTCCGTGCGCTGTTCATTGTTTACAGTCCGATTAGCAACTTAAAATATGAGGCAGGAGTTGGAATTGAAAAACAACGTGATTAGAAAAGTAGGTCATTTTAAACCAATCAAAAGCTACATCATGTGCTAGATAGCTGGTGGGTTTCCGAGATTTCTTTCCGCCAACGCGTTCCTCCTCTTTTGTTCTCCACACTGACTTTTTTACCTGTAATTAACCAAAGCCTGCTTAAAGGTGATTGATCAATACTACTGAGACATCAGACACCAGAATGCTTAAAGATGTCAGAATATTGTCCTGTTGCCTACATATTCTACATGCGAATGCAGAACCTGTTTGTAGAGATTATAATTAACATTCATGAAGTGCAAACACACTGTGAAATGGTTAAGACGAAAACAAGGACAACTCCCAGACCGTACAACGTGATATCCATCTATCAATTGCAAGGTAGCCCCGTCCTAAAGCATCCCCTGCTTTATGGTCTATTTGACTCTAACTGGACCATCATTTACTAAATGAACATCATGCTGTATTGAAGAACATGAACGTGATATTCTATGAACGCCTGGAGGGAATTTCTTTAAATTTGGCCCCTGTATAATTATATTTCTCTAAACAATAAGAACTGTTTAGAATTGTTTGGACAAAATATGTTTTGGCCATAACTCAAGGATTCATATGCTATGTCTGAAAATTACATAGAAAATGGCTAACAGGATAAATAGGATAAGTGGTGACATTTTGGACAGAATGGATGGAAACTGCAACTTGACTGGTTGGCGGTGGTAGACAACCATGAGGAAGTAATTGTAGTTTTAACACTCACTGGTTGGAAATGTTAAAATTCTACACATATTTACCTCAAGAAGTCAAAGTAAGTTATCTCACTTTTACTACGTTTCAATAGGCTATTGCTTCTTACACTGTTATCAGTGCAGCATTATAAATAAACATACAGTCAGCCCTGCTGATGTTTGTGTCCCAAGAAAGAGCTGCTTTATTAGGCTGCTGTTCACAGCGGCATGCGGTGGTGTGTGCATGCGAGTCTGTTTATACTGCAGGGAAGGTTAGTGAGCATAATTGAATCGTATTACTTCCTCCACATGGCTTGTCAAGGCCCTTTTTATGACTTGGAGCTAATCCATAAGGATGCTTAACATTGATTTAGCCATGCATTGATAAGTTACGCCAGGATGCAGAATAGAAAAAAGCTCTCTGAGCATAAATATCGCAAAACAAACATTTGCTAGCGAAAAGAACGGGGCAACTTTTCATCCACTGTTGCAAAGTTGCTGCTGTCTAATAAATGAATGAAAAAGGAACACAGTGTAAGCAATAACCTAACCCTGTCAATCTCTGCTGACTGAGTCACTCTTCATGTACGCTGATTTTGTGAGATTGCATCACATGATGCAAGGTAGATGTCTGTTCCCCAGCCGGCTCTGCACCATGTAGTCTATACAGTATGTGTTGTCAGTCCTACCTGAACACGCCTGAACACGTAGCAATGCCTGCTTTCCTATTGCACAGGTTAATATTAGAATACTTTAGTAGGTGATTCAACACAGCAACCATTGGTTGACTTTATCTAAATCCCTTTACTGCAGCAAAAAAAAGCATCTTTACAAGGCTGTGGATGCTGCGGAAACGCTGTGTAAATCTCTGCTGTAGTTAGCTAAGATGCTGTCCTAGACACATTAGTCTCCAGATGACTGGCTGGTAATAGGAAAGCATAGCAGCTCATCCATGGGCTTTTATTGGCCTTTAAGATTTTCATCAGCAGTTATTAGTAACAGTGCTGACCAATCCACTGCTTGGCTTGATGGGCTGTGAAGTCTTTATTGGCTCCTTCGGATCGCTTGATGAGGAGCGCAAGAAGTTTCTCATTCCGCTCAGTGTGTTTCCAAAGAGCTGTAGTAGAAACGGCTCTGGATGGACTGTACTTTTCATATTTTAGGCATTTAGCTGACATTAATCCAAGGTGCTGCTCAGTGGTGGGTGAGGCTGTAGAATGAACAGCAGCACATCGGATGGCCTGAGTTCACAGCAGCCAATGGTCAAAGTGTTATTGAAAAGACACATCTATGTAGAAAAGCTGGAGAGGATGTGGTGTGATGGTCTACATGCTGCTTTGGAAGCTTTTCCACTTTGTCAAGGGTTTCATTTTGTGGTGAAAAGGTGTAAACATGCGGGTAACATGTGGGTAAACTGTTGCAAATTGCTCAGATCACAAATGTGTTCACTCTGACATTAAAGGAATATCATGCTTGCACTGGTTCACACCATAACTACATTAGTTATCAATATTCCAACAACAGTGTTAAGTTTTGACAAATGCAATAGCACCTTCGTCTGGACGACAGTGAAACAGAACAGGTTACTTTATGACATGTTAACTTAAAATAAAGAGTTGGATGAAGTATAAATGCAATTACAAAAAATTTTAATATTTAAAGTTACTAAAATATTTATATATTATAACAACGTTGGCCATTACATAAAAATAATGTCAATTATGTTAAGCTCACATTGAAGTCAATTAACCGACCTGTTATGTTCCAAGTCCTGATGAGGATATCGTAGGAATATTATGCAGCATCTTAAACTAATTGAACTCATGCTTCTTTTCTAAAGGTATTCATCTTTTGTGGGTCAGTAGTTCTCAACAGTATTTCCCACGCCATATATTTTTAATGCAGTCCTTTCAAAAATAAAGCAACATAGAGAAACATATTGGATGTTGTAGGAGACACATTTAAATAGTTGTAAGGTCACAGAATGATTTTTATGGTGGCGGCTGACGTGATAACTTGATGCCCCAGAAATGCATGGAGGGAATTCCTTCAGCATTGGCACAAACAATTTTGCGGTCAAAGGTCACCGTGATATCACAAAACACGTTTTCGGCCATAACTCAATAAATCATATGATACCTATGACAATTTCACCTATTTCTAATGAGATAAATTGCTGAAATGACATTTTGGACTGACAAGGATGTAAACATGAATGAATGGTATAAGGGCGAAGTGGAGAGCAGGACCGTCCTTCAATCAGAGGATCGGCGGTTCGATGTGTCCTTAAGCAAGACACTTAACCCCAAATTGCTCCCGTAGCTGTGCCGACGGTGTGATAGAATCTGAATTGTTAGTTAGAATTGTTTGGATAAAAGCGTCTGATATGACTGTAATGTACTGTAGTTCCTCTCCCGTTGACTTTGCATGTTTGTGTGTAGAGACTGATGTTAATCAGTGATGATGATGTTTCACACAGCTCATTGTAATACTCTTAATAAGCTCAACCTCATCAGTCTTCTTACCAATGGGTAACCCTCGTTCACAGCAGGCAGGTTGACATGTGACAGCATGAAAAGCACAGGTGTGAATGAGGCTCACTGTCACACTGTCACGACTTACTGAGACACCGAGACCAATGTTAACGTGCTTTTCTTGGTTTATTATTAAAGGATTATTTGCACATAAGGCCGGTCTTTCTGACATCACATACTATTTGCCATAAAGCTAGAAGCCTCTGTGTCTTCCTATGTTTTTCATCCCTCTCCCTTTCTGTCATGCTTTCTATCCCCTTCTTTTTCTTGCTTACAGTACACACATACACGCACACACACACACACACACACACACACACTCCCAGTGGATATGATTTTGGTGCTCAGAGGTCCCGAGGGAATGGAGAGTGATAAATACTGGGAAGTGAGCTACTGCTCAGAGAGAGAGAGCAGTTCAGAACACAGGAGGAGAGGAGGCGATAAATTGGTCTGGAGTGGGAGTGTACTGGGCAGATCCAACTCTCTAAAGATGACAGAGGGTGTAAATGTGTGTATGTGAGTGTGAGAGAGATAGAGAGAGAGAGAGAGAGAGAGAGAGAGAGAGAGAGAGAGAGAGAGA
>NW_022281458.1:0-11038 GCF_004355925.1 Anarrhichthys ocellatus | reverse complement strand
GGTGTGTTTTTAAAGCTGAAGAGAGAATTAGAACCTGCTCTTTCTTTACCTTTGACTCTCAAATTAAGCTAATTCATAAAAGTTCTTGCTGAATACATTACTGTCCTCTCTCCTCCATCCCTCTGTGCTCTATCCCTCAATCTCTGCATTCTTTCATCTGTGTATCCTTCCAAGGTTGATTTTCTCTTGCTTTAAGACCAATGGGATGAGCATTTCATGCATGAAATGACTAGTCTGGGTCCCCTGGTACCTCTGCACTGCACACACACACACACACACACACATATAATCCAGTGATGTACATACATCCTTGTGTTATGGATTTAATGATTTCCCCGGAGCGAGCATTAGACAGATGACATGTATGTATCACCAACTACATCAACTGCGGCTCCCTTGACCTTGCAGATTATTGCTCTCCTCGGCAGCATGAAGTAGTGCACGTGTGTGTTTGGTGTGCCTTTTCTTTAAGTGTATACAGTATCTTCAATTAGAGCAGATGGGTTCACTATTGATCTGTTTCATAGAAGACACCGGGTCTGAAACATGCTCCATCCCTCACAGCCCTACAGCTGAACTACAGCTTCAGTAGAAAAAAGCCTCTTCATTTGTACTTGCATTACAAATGAAGTAAAAATGAGAAGCCGAAAACAACTGGTCACTCTTCAACAGAAAGTAAAATATATTGTTCGCCACTAAGGGTGCTTCATCGGAGCTAGTTGTCTTAAATGTATTGAGAGGGACCTCTAATCATGGTTATAACTTTATAACACAACAATTAATAACCCACAACTAATGCTCTTTAACAGGGCAAAACACCACGACACAATAATTTGTAACACTAATAATTGTACATTCATAAAATTTCACCGCCGAACGGCATGCTGGGTACAGCTCGCTAGTTAGCTAGCCAGCTAGCACAACAGTCTGCTAACAGCTGGGAGAGGCTCCGTCGCTACAGTAACGTTACATAAAGAACAGAACAGAGCGATGCAGGATGAACAAAGACAGACCGTAGATGCACCAATATAGTCTGTGCCCAAGAGAGGAGCTGGGTCTGCTGTTTGGAAGTGTTTTGGTTTTAACAAATCCGACGTAGACCAAAAGACTATATATTGCAAAGTTTGTCGAGCCACTGTTGTTGCCGCTGGTGGTAACACGAGCAACTTACTCCATCACCTCAGCAGAAAACATGAGTTGGAACACCAAGAGTGTGATGACTGTCGTCAACCGGTAACGTTAACGCAAGTGAAACAGTGAAGCCGAAGGGTCACACATCGCTTGAAGAGGCATTAGCTCGAGGCAGCATATGACAAGAAAAGCAAGCGGTGGAGCGACATTACGAACGCAATAACGATCCAGCTATGCAAAGACATGGTCCCGCTACAGACAATGGAGAAAGACGGGTTCAGAGCAATGATTAAAACACTGGATTCAAGGTATGTCTTACCGGGGCAACAATACTTCAGCCAAACTGCTATCCCAACATTGTAGGAACAAACGAGCACACCCTCTAGTAAGCAAAGCCTTTATACACGATGACATTAACATGTTTTTATATTCTATGTACTCCTGACAGTAAGGTAAGCCACTATAAACCTATATAAAAACACAGTCAAGGAAGAAAAGAAATACCGTGAAACCGCCAGAATCTTAAAAATACCGTGATACACATTTTTGGTCATACCGCCCAGCACTACTACCCATCTCGAGTACTACACTGGTGTTAGTGCCTGCTCATTACATGCACAGTCTCTTTTCAAAATAAACTTCTAAAGTAGGTTAACTTGAGGTGTACGTGGTTAGCTTTAGGTAATTAGACTACTTTGCAACAAAAGTATGGTTAAGGACAATATTGTGGTTTTGGTTCAAATAAAGTAAGTCAACGGGACACAAACAGCAGTCTCCTGGGTGAAAGTCCCAAGTTTGTTTTAAAAAAATCCACCACCCTGACCTCCCCAAGTGGACTTTCTTGCTCATTATAATACGTCAGTTGCTCCGACCATCTAATACTGCTTGAATATCATTTAACTTTGTGTAACTTCCTTACAATGAAGGTTTTCTTTACTATCAAAAATAATCTAGAATACATAAAAAATACCACCAAATATCAATAAGACAAAACTTATTATGAAAAACCACTAGCGATAACTGACACATAATGCACCATCTGTGAAAAGGTACTACTATCAAACACTGATATCCTCCAACAAACACAAAGGTAGCAATTGACGTGTGCCTGGTCTAGTTGAGCTAGGAAGCATAAAGCTGTGGGTGCCATCACCATCCTCCCTTAACTGCCAACTTTGCAAGTGTTACTTTTCTATCTCTCTATACATATGTCCTGTATTTCAGTCGTCGTATGTTGCAAATGTTGTACCCCTGAAAAAGGGGGATAAATAATCACGAGAGTGATATAATGTTTTTCCTCAGCAAGAACTTTACTGCAAATGTTTGTACAAAAATACAATCATTTACACAGGAAGAGATTTACAGGAGAGTAGAGAGTACATATGCTATTTATGTTAAACACTATTCAAAGTATTACTTCAGATATTTCCCCGAGCACAAACTAGCTTACATTCAGTACTGTTAAAACTCTCAAAGTGCATAAAATATATTCTACAGATAAAACAAATAAAATATCACTACTAAATATTACCATCTGTGTACATGTGAATTCACAAAATGGTGGCAGTAGACGCAGCTACTATTACACGCGGGAACTCACGTAAGTTACACACACTACAGTACTCTCGGTAAAACTTAGCTCTAAAGTACCCAAAAATGTAACAACATTCTCTTAAAACATAGGACCATGTTAGCAGATTCATACCGACATGTTAACGCTGTTTAAAATCCACAACATACCTGAAAAAGGGGGACAAATAATCACGAGAGTGATATGATGTTTTGCCTTAGCAAGAACTTTACTGCAATGAGGAAAAGATCGCGATTTCCCCGAGATATGTGGGTGGAGACCAAAGCAATCGATCTCAGACTCAAGATCAAGACCACTATGTAGATCACAGTTTAACACTACGTACCTCAAACTACACAATGCAGAACAAAGCAAATGATGCAAGAAAACACAATCTTATTATTTCAACCACGTATTCATGTGTGATGAGTTTTACTCGTGGTTTCAGTAAATCGTAAAGTTATCTATGAATGATCCTCTCAATCACATTTCCATTCAGCCAATAGACCATGAAATCACTATTTTCCTTAACTTATAAAAGTGCATGTTTTCCAACTTGTCACACAAACGGTGAATAAACAGTATAACATGTTTAACCAATGTGGACAGAGGCATATGGTGCTCTCCCAGGCCACGGTAGAGTAATGAAGTTTTATTTGCTTCCTGTTGTTTCAATCGGATTTAACCAATATTTGTACATTCTGAATAATTCAGTGGATTTCCTCCCTGTTGCAATGCGCCGAGCCTTAAATCTACATCTATAATTGAACATATTTATGCTAATCTAATTGTTTTACAGTTAGCTGGCTTTGTAGCGCTTAGTCTCCGGAATAAACAGGCGACACGAGGAGAAGTCGGCACAAAGCTTTGCGACCCCTCCCTCATCGCCCCAGCAGCCCCACGGGGAAGCCCCTCAACACAGCTGTTGACAGAGGCGAGCTAGGAGAGCTGATTCCAGGCGGGGGAGAGTGGCACATTTCCAATCTCACATAAGAACGGGCTTTGAAGCAAACCGTGCGCCATACTGCGTTCACATTATACTTTGTGTTTCGTGGCAATTTGAGTTAGGGCCTTAATGCCAGCAGCTGAATGCCAAGTTGATTCTCTTGCAGTGAGGCACTAGTCGGATTGTGATTTATTGCTCAAAAGCCTCTTACTACAATAACGGGAGAATACACTGAATATCTGCAGATTGTTGGAGGGTGTCTGTTGGCTTAGTTACAGTTAGAATACTGGGGCTATTGTGTTGCGAGTAATGATGCGCACATCTGAGTGTTTCTATTACCCAAATCCAAGCTGTTATGAGAGCCAATCCACACCGCATGACATTACAGAAACAACATAGAAACGTGGTCACTATCTGACCTCTCACTCTGCTAATGTTAAATCCTTCTTCCATATCTCGTTCCTGTGACTTTGTCCACCTCCAGTAAGTATCTTCGTGTGTCAGCCCGTGTATTTGCACTCTTCCCTGGCTCCGCCTCCCTCACCTGGAAGTGTGTGTTCATTTACATTTGTGCATAAACCTGTGCAATTCTTCATATCTCAATTTAAAATCTGGCATCCTCATCACAAGCTCAGACTCGAGGGGGTTCCTGTCTGCTAATTTGCGGGATCATCAGCAGAGAGGGATGATCCAGGTTGATGTGCCCCCAACCAGCTCTCTCTGGCCCTACCCTCCTCTTCACGTTGCCTTCCCGTTCACCTCTACCCTAGAGAACCATTGCATAATCTGCCATGTATATACTTCATGGGAGTGGGTGATGTTGGCGACTTCATACTGCCCACAGTCAGGGTACATGGTGGGAGGAGGTTGAGCTCACAGGGAGCCCTGGTCTGGCGTGGCTGTGGCCCTACTGGAGCTCTGGGTTGTTGGTAGTGGATCAAAGTTCTGCTGGCTGGGCAGCCAAGCTGGTTAAACTGACAGGAAGGCAGACCCACCTTACCAGCTGTCCTGGTTACAGAGCCAAGAAGAGAGGGGAGGGTGGAAGAGGAAGCTAGAGTCAAAGCGAGGCATGGCGGAAAAGTGGAGGGATGAGATGAAAAGAGGCTAACAATGCAGGGGGTGCAATGGGGAGTGAGAGCTAAAGAAATAAACAAACATGCTAATAAAAGGTAAGAGGGACGGGAGTAATGAAAAAGATTTGTGTGAGCAAAGATGGAGGAGATATCAGAACTGCAAAAAGAGGAAACGGGATAAATATGCAAGGAATGCTGAGCAGAACAGGGGGGGAATGGAAGTGGGGGAAAAGTCTGGATAAGAGGAATGAAGACGGACAAAAAAGGAGTTTGACCAAGAGAACCGACGAACAGAGGGAACAAAAAGGAGAGATTCTTAAAATCAACAGGGATGAAAAATAAAGAGTGTAAGATGGTGCAGAAGGGGACAAGAAAGGAAGCATGAAGGAAGGTAAAAGTTATGGATAAAAAGGTAAGGAGGTGGTGCACAGACACGAGTAATGGAGCGACAACATAGAGGAGGGAAGATGGAGTGTTAAGAAAATACTAGAAAAGGAGGATGATGATGAAAGGAAGGTGGAGGTGAAGATGATGTTGGTGGGATTGCAAAGTCGGAATGATTGGTAAAGGAGTGATATAAAGGGAGAGAGGGCAGTGATAGAGCAAAGGCAGGAAAGTAGCAAGAGACAAATGGGCAAAAAACCTGTAGCTAAAAAGCAGAGTCAAGTGGACTGGAGGTAAACTGTAGCAAAGTGAATCAAGGATGTGAAATGATATCGAGGCCATGTAGCTGGTAGTGTTTGAAAGATTCTTCACACACCCACATACTCACACAGTGGGCCTCATGTATGTAGTCTTGTCTGTAGGGGAATTAGCAGCAGTCCCAGGTAGCCTGTGTTGTCTTTTAACATGTGGCCTAGAGCCAGTGGGAGAGGATTCTTTAACAGGCAGAGGATGAGGAAGGACGGGAGCATGCTCACACACATACTGTGCTGCATTGTGGAGATCACTCAAGCTTGGCTGATTTCACTATTCACTAAGAGTCAGGCAGAACTACCTATTCTGAGTGGCTAGGTCCCATACACTGTGTGTAAGAGGTGGACATAGTCACCATGACGTCACCCATTGGTTTGTGGACTACAGTATCGAAGCCTTGAGTTTGGTGTTTTGTCCGTTGCCGTCTTGGTTTTTGGCCTTTACCATCCTTGATTTTTGTCCACCACCATGTTTCTTTTTGGCTGTTGCCATCTTAGTTTTTTGGAACCAGAAGTGTCACGAAAGGGTGGAGCTAAGTACAACGGAGCGCTGAGTATAATATTTGAATGTGTTACCGGCACCAGACCTAGGGGAAATCTGGACCGGCAGCAAACGAGGAAGCACTGTGTAGTCAATAGAGATAACTATGGATTGATAGAGAGGACTGAAGTGAGCATCATGCTCAGGCCAGAGCTTGTTATACTTTCACACACAATTGCATATCAAAGCATTTCGCAATTTACATATACATGGTGTGACAAAATTAAATTATTGTACAAATATCCCACAAGATTCCAAAATAATATAACTAAAACATACACGCACTTTACTGTTCATACTTACAGTGGCTCACATATTAACACATACAACTCTGCTAACATTTATTCAACAGTAGCACAATATATACAAAATCTTCTCGAACATTTTTACGTGTTGTCCACTCTCACACACTTGTGTTAAACAGCAGAGCTTAACAGTATGGCGCAACCACCACATGTTAGAACGTGACTGGCATTGTTAAACTAGCTTGAATATGGTATCTTTATCCAAAACCTTTACTTACTGCTGGCTGGCTAATACTCTCATGTAAAACACATCGTCTTATGCTACAGAAGGCTTATGTCAGTTACTTACACTTACAAAAATACAGTGCAACACTGAAGTTCACGGACAGAACAAGCTAGGCCGCATTATGACGTTCGTCGGAACAATTAGCTACAAATGAAGCTAACTACATTTAACACACACCTCCAAATCCTGTTAAACATTACAGAACATTTACTACTGCATTCACATTAGATTGTAAACCAAGCTAAATACAGGAAAACGAGTTTTGCAGGACCTGTGGATTGATAGAGAGGACCAAATTTAGCGTCATGCTCAGGCCAGAGCTTGCTTTATTCTGAGTTGCGCGGAGCCTTAGCTACGGTCTCCCTAATGGATCCACAGCAGCACCAAAGCACCATCTACTGACGTGATAGGGTGTTACCTCGATATAAAGTCTGAAAGAGTGTTAGAATAGTTCAATTATTAACAAAAAATAGGGGGGGTGTCTGTTTTAATAAAAACTAAACATGTAGCATTTCCAACCTACCTGTTACAATTAACTCAATCCCATCGGCTATCGGTCTGACGACAGATAAGCCTGGGCAAGGGGCTATATTTCTGGGGTTCTGGTGTAGCCAGTGGTTTTCCGGACCAAGACTTTCTTTTCCGTGCGCTGTTCATTGTTTACAGTCCGATTAGCAACTTAAAATATGAGGCAGGAGTTGGAATTGAAAAACAACGTGATTAGAAAAGTAGGTCATTTTAAACCAATCAAAAGCTACATCATGTGCTAGATAGCTGGTGGGTTTCCGAGATTTCTTTCCGCCAACGCGTTCCTCCTCTTTTGTTCTCCACACTGACTTTTTTACCTGTAATTAACCAAAGCCTGCTTAAAGGTGATTGATCAATACTACTGAGACATCAGACACCAGAATGCTTAAAGATGTCAGAATATTGTCCTGTTGCCTACATATTCTACATGCGAATGCAGAACCTGTTTGTAGAGATTATAATTAACATTCATGAAGTGCAAACACACTGTGAAATGGTTAAGACGAAAACAAGGACAACTCCCAGACCGTACAACGTGATATCCATCTATCAATTGCAAGGTAGCCCCGTCCTAAAGCATCCCCTGCTTTATGGTCTATTTGACTCTAACTGGACCATCATTTACTAAATGAACATCATGCTGTATTGAAGAACATGAACGTGATATTCTATGAACGCCTGGAGGGAATTTCTTTAAATTTGGCCCCTGTATAATTATATTTCTCTAAACAATAAGAACTGTTTAGAATTGTTTGGACAAAATATGTTTTGGCCATAACTCAAGGATTCATATGCTATGTCTGAAAATTACATAGAAAATGGCTAACAGGATAAATAGGATAAGTGGTGACATTTTGGACAGAATGGATGGAAACTGCAACTTGACTGGTTGGCGGTGGTAGACAACCATGAGGAAGTAATTGTAGTTTTAACACTCACTGGTTGGAAATGTTAAAATTCTACACATATTTACCTCAAGAAGTCAAAGTAAGTTATCTCACTTTTACTACGTTTCAATAGGCTATTGCTTCTTACACTGTTATCAGTGCAGCATTATAAATAAACATACAGTCAGCCCTGCTGATGTTTGTGTCCCAAGAAAGAGCTGCTTTATTAGGCTGCTGTTCACAGCGGCATGCGGTGGTGTGTGCATGCGAGTCTGTTTATACTGCAGGGAAGGTTAGTGAGCATAATTGAATCGTATTACTTCCTCCACATGGCTTGTCAAGGCCCTTTTTATGACTTGGAGCTAATCCATAAGGATGCTTAACATTGATTTAGCCATGCATTGATAAGTTACGCCAGGATGCAGAATAGAAAAAAGCTCTCTGAGCATAAATATCGCAAAACAAACATTTGCTAGCGAAAAGAACGGGGCAACTTTTCATCCACTGTTGCAAAGTTGCTGCTGTCTAATAAATGAATGAAAAAGGAACACAGTGTAAGCAATAACCTAACCCTGTCAATCTCTGCTGACTGAGTCACTCTTCATGTACGCTGATTTTGTGAGATTGCATCACATGATGCAAGGTAGATGTCTGTTCCCCAGCCGGCTCTGCACCATGTAGTCTATACAGTATGTGTTGTCAGTCCTACCTGAACACGCCTGAACACGTAGCAATGCCTGCTTTCCTATTGCACAGGTTAATATTAGAATACTTTAGTAGGTGATTCAACACAGCAACCATTGGTTGACTTTATCTAAATCCCTTTACTGCAGCAAAAAAAAGCATCTTTACAAGGCTGTGGATGCTGCGGAAACGCTGTGTAAATCTCTGCTGTAGTTAGCTAAGATGCTGTCCTAGACACATTAGTCTCCAGATGACTGGCTGGTAATAGGAAAGCATAGCAGCTCATCCATGGGCTTTTATTGGCCTTTAAGATTTTCATCAGCAGTTATTAGTAACAGTGCTGACCAATCCACTGCTTGGCTTGATGGGCTGTGAAGTCTTTATTGGCTCCTTCGGATCGCTTGATGAGGAGCGCAAGAAGTTTCTCATTCCGCTCAGTGTGTTTCCAAAGAGCTGTAGTAGAAACGGCTCTGGATGGACTGTACTTTTCATATTTTAGGCATTTAGCTGACATTAATCCAAGGTGCTGCTCAGTGGTGGGTGAGGCTGTAGAATGAACAGCAGCACATCGGATGGCCTGAGTTCACAGCAGCCAATGGTCAAAGTGTTATTGAAAAGACACATCTATGTAGAAAAGCTGGAGAGGATGTGGTGTGATGGTCTACATGCTGCTTTGGAAGCTTTTCCACTTTGTCAAGGGTTTCATTTTGTGGTGAAAAGGTGTAAACATGCGGGTAACATGTGGGTAAACTGTTGCAAATTGCTCAGATCACAAATGTGTTCACTCTGACATTAAAGGAATATCATGCTTGCACTGGTTCACACCATAACTACATTAGTTATCAATATTCCAACAACAGTGTTAAGTTTTGACAAATGCAATAGCACCTTCGTCTGGACGACAGTGAAACAGAACAGGTTACTTTATGACATGTTAACTTAAAATAAAGAGTTGGATGAAGTATAAATGCAATTACAAAAAATTTTAATATTTAAAGTTACTAAAATATTTATATATTATAACAACGTTGGCCATTACATAAAAATAATGTCAATTATGTTAAGCTCACATTGAAGTCAATTAACCGACCTGTTATGTTCCAAGTCCTGATGAGGATATCGTAGGAATATTATGCAGCATCTTAAACTAATTGAACTCATGCTTCTTTTCTAAAGGTATTCATCTTTTGTGGGTCAGTAGTTCTCAACAGTATTTCCCACGCCATATATTTTTAATGCAGTCCTTTCAAAAATAAAGCAACATAGAGAAACATATTGGATGTTGTAGGAGACACATTTAAATAGTTGTAAGGTCACAGAATGATTTTTATGGTGGCGGCTGACGTGATAACTTGATGCCCCAGAAATGCATGGAGGGAATTCCTTCAGCATTGGCACAAACAATTTTGCGGTCAAAGGTCACCGTGATATCACAAAACACGTTTTCGGCCATAACTCAATAAATCATATGATACCTATGACAATTTCACCTATTTCTAATGAGATAAATTGCTGAAATGACATTTTGGACTGACAAGGATGTAAACATGAATGAATGGTATAAGGGCGAAGTGGAGAGCAGGACCGTCCTTCAATCAGAGGATCGGCGGTTCGATGTGTCCTTAAGCAAGACACTTAACCCCAAATTGCTCCCGTAGCTGTGCCGACGGTGTGATAGAATCTGAATTGTTAGTTAGAATTGTTTGGATAAAAGCGTCTGATATGACTGTAATGTACTGTAGTTCCTCTCCCGTTGACTTTGCATGTTTGTGTGTAGAGACTGATGTTAATCAGTGATGATGATGTTTCACACAGCTCATTGTAATACTCTTAATAAGCTCAACCTCATCAGTCTTCTTACCAATGGGTAACCCTCGTTCACAGCAGGCAGGTTGACATGTGACAGCATGAAAAGCACAGGTGTGAATGAGGCTCACTGTCACACTGTCACGACTTACTGAGACACCGAGACCAATGTTAACGTGCTTTTCTTGGTTTATTATTAAAGGATTATTTGCACATAAGGCCGGTCTTTCTGACATCACATACTATTTGCCATAAAGCTAGAAGCCTCTGTGTCTTCCTATGTTTTTCATCCCTCTCCCTTTCTGTCATGCTTTCTATCCCCTTCTTTTTCTTGCTTACAGTACACACATACACGCACACACACACACACACACACACACACACACTCCCAGTGGATATGATTTTGGTGCTCAGAGGTCCCGAGGGAATGGAGAGTGATAAATACTGGGAAGTGAGCTACTGCTCAGAGAGAGAGAGCAGTTCAGAACACAGGAGGAGAGGAGGCGATAAATTGGTCTGGAGTGGGAGTGTACTGGGCAGATCCAACTCTCTAAAGATGACAGAGGGTGTAAATGTGTGTATGTGAGTGTGAGAGAGATAGAGAGAGAGAGAGAGAGAGAGAGAGAGAGAGAGAGAGAGAGAGAGA
>NW_022281457.1:6312-11048 GCF_004355925.1 Anarrhichthys ocellatus | reverse complement strand
TGGGTTAATGTTGGACCATTACCTCCTTTAGCAGGAGCTAGCTGCTAACAGGCTAACTGTGTGGACGGGTTTAGCTAGCGTTAGCTTAGCAGCAACACATAACACACGATCAGTGAACCGCAGGATAAACACACCTGGTTCTGTGCGCAGCTTCACTTGAGCTGCTGAAAGCTCGCCGAGCAGCTCACGATGGCGGCGGTCCATCTCCTCTTCATACTCCGTGATCGTCCTCTCAAAATGTCCGAAGATGTCCTCGACAGCCGCGGTGAGCCGCTGGTTGATGAACACCCTCAGACCGTGGAGTCTGGACATCTTGCTCACTCAGGCAGAGAAGAAGAAGAACCGACGCTCTCGTTTCTTCGGCTGTTTTTAGTTTGTAGGCTGTGAGTCCTGCTCGCTGCTCTCACCAACATCCGGGTCACATCTAAACAAATAAAAGCCCCGGGTGACGACAGATACATTTACTCTGTTACTCTTTCTAAATATTGTACTGAAGTACACATTTGAAGTACTTGTATTTTATTTTAGTCTTTTCTTTCCATGCTACTTTCCATCTTTTTTTCACTTAATAATGTTCATGTTTTAGTACTGATGTTAATAACGTTAATAATCTTAATAACGTTAATAACGTTAATAATGTTGATAATGTTAATAACGTTAATGTTTTAGTAATGATGTTAATAACATTAATAACGTTAATAATGTTAATGTTAATAACGTTAATGTTTTAGTCATGATGTTAATAACATTAATAATGTTAATAACATTAATAACGTTATCAACGTTAATGTTTTAGTCATGATGTTAACATTAATAACGTTAATAATGTTAATAATGTTAATAACGTTAATGTTTTAGTCATGATGTTAATAACATTAATGTTAATAACATTAATAACATTAATAATGTTAATAACGTTAATAATGTTAACAACGCTAATGTTTTAGTAAATGAAAAATGATGTTAATTCGGATTCAGGTTTATTGCCAAGAAAGTTGTCACATAGAAAATGTGTTCTTTTGGTTTATAACAATAAACATAATTAAACAAAAGTCAAGAAACGTGAATGTTTGTAATGAAATTATGAAGAAAATACTGTAATTATAATTATAAATATATATTGTATCTGTTTTAGATCCTATCTGTGGTAGTATCAGTATTCATCTTTATCTTATATTTAATATTAACATTAATATTTATATTTTATATTTAAATATTTATTTATACTTGTTTAATTATTTTTTATTAATCAGTTAAAAGCTGCTTAAATAAAGAAATAAAAAACAAACACAAAATAGATAAAAGAATCAGAATCAAACTACAGTCAAGTGAAGATCATATACAGCTTTATATTATTATTATTATTATTATTGTTTTCCATCTGTGGTTTTGACCAGTTTGCGTTTATGAAGAATGCAATGTGTTAAATTGTCAGAGATGTAATAAATAAATAAATAAATGTATTACTTAGTAAAGAGTAAAACCTTCAGAATAAAATACAAAATAAATAGACTGACCGTCAAGGTTAAACTTCAATACATAGTATATTGACAAGCTTCCGAAATCCCCACTTGTTATGAACGCAGCACGGTTGAGCGCGGACCAAGTGTTGATGTGTTGCGTGTAAAAATATATATATTTTACATGAGTAGTCATTTCACCGGGAAACCAACTGGGTTTTTACTTTGAAGTCCATAAACTCAAATATACCGGAAGTGATTGTCCTCACTCTGGCTAACTTGGAACAAGATGGCGTCTGCTAGAAACGGAGAGTCCTTTTTGTCTGTTATGAGAAATAGTTCGTGAGAATCAACGTTACCGATACATCTTGGTCTCTGTGTGTCCGGATAAACCTTCTGAATGGACTTTTCTCTCAACGTGTTTCCTCTGACTCATCTCCCGGTAGCCTACAAAGCTATTGGAGTTAGCTTAGCATGCTAGCTGGGACGGAAGTGATCCACACAGCGCTAGTCAGAGTTTAATGAGAGTAAACGGTGTTTGTGACGCAGTTTGTGTGGTTGTGTGAAAATGTCTAAAGTCCAAATGCTGAGATGTTTAGTCAACCAGCGACTAACTGCGGCTGCTGAAGAGATATTTGGTGTGTTTGAAAGAACGATAGCAGAGTACGAGGAGGAACTCTCTCGTTCAAAAGAGGAGAACGAGCGACAACGGAGACTACTGGACGCTGTTTTCATCCCTCAGCTTCGGTTACACAGAGCAGGTTGGTTCTCTTTACTTCTTCTTCTCTCTCTCTGTTTAAACTGACGTCACATCAGCCGCCAGTACAACAGGAGAGCGGCTCTATTCTACACGTTACGGTAACTGAACTATAAACCAGCTTCACCTCATCACCAGTCCTGGTCCTCTATTCTGAGAATTATCGCTAATCTTTTACACGTTTTAAACCACTGGACTGTCTGCTTCTATCAGTACTCCGACACTCGGTCGTGGATCACAGCGGTTCAGCAGAGTCCTCCACACATGGCTCCAGTCCGCCTGCAGGACCAACAACGTGGGCTTCATTCTAGGACCAGAACGATGGTATTCATCTCAACAAGCTGGGTGTACACCTGCTATCGGCTAATTTACAGCACAATCCTGTCCATGTGACTAAATACACACACACACACACACACTACTTCCTCTTCTTCTACGCTCTCCTGTTGTCACAGAGAGGCTGCCCGTTCACACCGCATTCACAAACCATCAACAAGAACAACCTCTGCTCCGTCCGTCCCAGTGACGTTCATATTGGCTCCCAGTGCAAGTTCATCATCTACAACCTCACTTCTGTCAGCTCCATCCCATCTCTGGGATGGAGCCCCCCCCCCCCCCGGATATCATTACCTGGACGCCCTGATGGCCACGGTGGAGGAATTGCCACTCTTTACCGGCGACACATAAAAACCAGCATGACTAACATCGAAACTCCATCATCATTTGAACAGCTGACATTCAAACTCTCTGGTCATTTCAATTATCTACCGCCCCCCCCAAAACCCAACCCTGCCTTCCTTTCCGACCTCTCTGGATTCCTCACCCAGCTCTGCTCCGCCTCACCTTCCATCCTGTTGCTCGGTGATTTCAAGATCCACATTGACTCCTCAGACTGTAAAATTGCCACAGAATTTCTGGACATGCTTAAATGCTTCAACTTCATGCAACACATCAACCCACAACCGCGGTCACACCCTGGACCTGGTCTGTTCCACTGGAGTCACCATCCACCACCTCTCCGGCTCCGACCATCTATCCATCATCATGGAGATCGACATCCCAGAACCCAAACCCACGCGCACCATCACTCTCCGTAATATCAAGTCTGTCTGCCCCTCATCCCTGTCAGCCTGTCTCACAAAACATTCTCCACACTCACCCCCTCCCTTAGCCCCTCCCCCTCAGACCTGGTCAACCTCTACAATAACACACTATCCTCCTGCCTTGATCAGCTTGCTCCTCTCAAAACCGCAACTGTCTCTTTCACCTTTGCTCCCTGGTTCACCGCTGAACTCCGCTTCATGAAATCCCGGAAACGCAGACTAGAGCGACTCTCCAACCAAACCGGCCTCACAGTTCACACCCTGGCTAACAAGGAACATACAGCAATACAAACTTCCTCTCAATACTGCTCGCTCCACCTACTACTCTGGCATCAACTCCTCCTCTCTGTGATCAATTCCTCCTCTCTGTCTATAACTCCTCCTCTCTGTGATGATCAACTCCTCTCTGTGATGATCAACTCCTCCTCTCTGTCATCCACAACAACTACAGACTCATCTCTAATCTCCCTTTTCTGTCTAAAACACTGGAACACACAGTTGCCCTCCAACTCAAAACCCACCTGGACTCAAACCAACTGTCTGAACCATTTCAATCACAGCACAGAAACTGATCAAAGTCACCAGTGACCTCCTCCTCTCTGTCTTTAACTCCTCCTCTCTGTCTTTAACTCCTCCTCTCCTCTGATGAACACTCCCTCAACATCCTGATACTGCTCGACCTCAGCGCAGCCTTCAACACCATCAACCACTCCATCCTCCCATCTCGAGTCCTCTCTCCACATCACTGGCACAGCCCTCTCCTGGTTCAGATCATACCTCTCTGACCGTGAACAGTTCATCAGCATCAACAAATTCAAGTCTGATACAGCCCCAGTCTCTCACGGTGTCCCCAAAGGTTCAGTACTCGGTCCCCTCCTCTTCATCCTCTACCTGCTCCCCCTTGGCGACATCATACACCTCCGTGGTCTCCAGTTCCACTGCTATGCTGACGACACCCAGCTCTACATCTCCACCAAATCCATCACCCCCACCACCCACTCCACCATCACCAACTGCCTCACAGATATAAAAACCTGGATGCAAGCAAACTTCCTCAAACTGAACAGCGACAAATCTGAAGTCCTCATCATCGAACCCAAATCACAACTTCTCCCTCTGCATCGATGGCACCACTGTTCCTGCTTCCACACGTCTGTAACCGTGGTATCATTTTTGATCAAACTCTCTCCTTTGAACGTCACGTCAATCACATCACAAAAACCGCCTTCTTTCATCTCAAAAACATCGCCCGCCCGTGCCTCTCCTGCTCATCCACGGCTTCATCACCTCTGGACTGGACGACTGCAACAGCATCCTGTACGGCTCATTCACCACAATCATCAACAAACTACAATACATCCAGAACTCTGCTGCCAGTTCAAGATTCTTCTCATCACATAGTATAAAGCCCCCCCC
>NW_022281457.1:0-6212 GCF_004355925.1 Anarrhichthys ocellatus | reverse complement strand
CCCCCCCCCCCCCCCCCCGGACTCTCTCCTCCATCAGACATTCTCCGTCACTCGCCACTATCAAAACTGCACTTAAATTTAAATCTGTTTTCAACTTGTGATGTTTTTACCATGTACAGGGCCTTTACAAACAAAATGTATTATTATTATTATTATTATTATTATTATTATTATTATTATTATTACTTCCTTGTAACATCTCTGTGTGTGTTTCCTGTTTTCTGCAGACCTTCCACAGCTGTTGGTGAATAACGAAGAGATTCAGCAGCAGGAGTGGAGCTCCAGTCTGGACCAGGAGGACCCAGAGCCCCTACACATTAAAGAGGAACAGGAGGAACTCTGGACCAGTCAGGAGGGAGAGCAGCTTCAAGGTCTGGAGGAGGCTCATATCAAGTTCTTATTCACTCCTGTGAAGAGTGAAGATGATGAAGAGGAAGCTCAGTCCTCACAGCTTCATCAAAGACAAACTGAACAGATGGAAACAGAAGGTGATGGAGAGGACTGTGGAGGACCAGAACCAGACAAGAACTCGGATCTAGAACCATATCCTGATAACAAGACTGGAGACTCTTCTGAACCTGAGACTGATGACTGGAATGGGACCAGAGAACCTCAGTCAGGTCTAAACTCTGTGAATAATGATGATGTTTCTGTCAGTGATTCAATGTCTAGTGCTGGTGTGAAACCATTCAGCTGCTCTCACTGTGGGAAAAGATTTGGCTGCAGATCATTTTTAAAAAGACACATGAGAACTCACACAGGAGAGAAACCATTCTGCTGCTCAATCTGTAAGAAATCGTTTGCTCAGAGTGGAGATTTACAGAAACACGTGAGAATCCACACGGGAGAGAAACCATTTGGCTGCTCAGTCTGTGGTAAAGCTTTCAGTGATGGGGGAAACCTGAAGGGACACATGAGAACCCACACAGGAGAGAAACCATTCAGCTGCTCAGTCTGTAAGAAATCTTTTACACGCAGCGATAGTTTACAGAAACACATGAGAATCCACACAGGAGAGAAACCATTAAGCTGCTCTGAGTGTGGGAAACGATTTGGATTAAATGGAACTCTGACGAGACACATGAAAATCCACATCGGAGAGAAACCATTTGGTTGCTCATTTTGTGATAAAAGATTTTTGCGCAAGGAAGATATGAAGAGACACATGATAACACATACGGGGGAGAAACCCTTCGACTGCTCAGTGTGCGGCAAGAGATTCATACAAAAGGTACAGCTGACACACCACATGAGTAATCACACAGGAGAGAAACCCTTCAGCTGCTCTGTGTGCGGTAGAGCCTTCAGTGAAAGTGGAAATCTGAAGAAACACATGAGAATCCACACGGGGGAGAAAAGATTCAACTGCAGTGTTTGTGACCAAAGATTCACTTTGATTTATCAGCTCAGGAACCACGAATGTATCGGACTTCAGTCCTCACAGCTTCACCAGAGACAGACTGAGGAGGACAGAGAGGCGGAGCCGTCAGCCATGAACTGAACAAATGGAAACAACATCTCATATGAGCAACGCTATGGATTTGGTTGAAACTATTCCACATACATGACTGTTTTATAACTCATTGATGAGATTACATCAACTCCAGATAAAAAAGAGGACACTGGAGGATTGTTCCTGGATGTATCAAAAGATTTTCATAAATTAAGGTCCTATAGCTTCCAAGATTCAGTACTTTTATGGTTAGTGTTCTTCTCTTAAAGTAAACATCTGGTATGGGGTCCCACAAGGATCAATCCTGGGTCCTCTTCTTTTTCTTATTAATGTAAATGACCTAGTTTCTGTCTCCGAAACTGTATTTACTGTTTAATTTGCTAAGGATACCTGTCTGTTTCTATCTAAAACAAAAAAAACAATGTTGAAATTCTGATGAGGAATCAACACAGAGATGTTTAGGGATGCAAAATGGTTTAGGGGGAATACGCTGTCTCTTACAGATTTTCTTATTCACTTAGATTTTTACTTTTACGATTATTTAGTTTCTTATTACTTTTTTGTGGGTGATTTTTTTAAATTTTTTTTTTTATATTACGAAGCCTGTTAGGCTTTTGGCCTCCCTCACAGATTCTGTTATTATTATTATTATTATCTCCTCCAGGAGGATCATGCCATCGGTCTCGTATGTGAGTGCATATGTGACCTCTGTGTCTGTCCACTGATCTCTCATCCTGTTGCAGAAAGCTGCATCATGTTCTGGCTGCATGCTCAAAAACCTCTGATGGTGACTCGCATGTTCTCAGATCACCTTTTACCTCCTGACTGCCTGCTGACTCCTCGCTCACTACTCCTAACGGCCAGTAGGGGCCGCTAGTGGTAACACTGCTGAGTGCGTGGCCGATAAACCCAGACACTACTCACCACAGTGAGGTGGTAAGAGCTAACGGATATAACATACACAGACTGCTCACTTTGATTGTTTTGTACGTCGTGTTTGGTTTTAAACTCAAATGGCTAACGGAACTAGCAGTTCTATCTGTTCTCACACTTTGTGTGTGAGAGTCGTGCCACTCACCCAAAGTGTTAAGAAGAGCTGTAAAAATGTCCGAGAACAGACATACCAGACTTATATCCACCAAAAAGAGCCTTAAATCAGCAGCGAGGGAGCATTTTGGATATAAAATGACCAGAGAGTCATGTGACTCGCTGATTAATTACACAGTTCAACCATCAAAGAGTGAAAGAGTTTTACTGACGGTCGTCATCACAAAGATCTGAAGATCATTCATGCTTTCTAGTAGTGCTGGGCGGTATACCGGTTCAACCGGTTTTAATTTCCCGTATGATATAAATTTTTCATATACCGTCATGCACAGCCGAAACAACTTATGTCGCTCTTCAACAGGCAGCAAAATATATTGTTCGCCGCTGAGAGTGCTGCGGTGGGAGCTAGTTATCTTAGCTGTATTGAGAGGGAACCCTAGTCTTGGTCATAACTTTATAGCAACAATTAATAACCCACAACTAATGCTCTTTAACAGGGCAAAACACCACACACAACAGTTTGTGACATATACAATTTGTAACACTAATAATTGTACATTTATAAAATTTCACCGCCGGACTGCATGCTGGGTAAAGCTCGCTAACAGTCTGCTAACAGCTGGGAGAGGCTCTGTCGCGCCAGTAACGTTGCATTAAAGAACAGAAAAGAGCGATGCAGGATGAACAAAGACTGATCAACAAAAGGTATTTAGGTCAGACACATATGCAACACTGATTACCGTAATATGTGTGGTATTTGTTATAAATGTACACGATAAGAAGCTGTACATGGAGGGGCTTAGGACCCAGGGGAATGTAGGTGAAGGAAACAGGAAGTGACGGAACGGAAGACACGCCACACAAACAGCTGTTCGCCGCTCGCTGGCCGGCCGGCCGGTTCTTTTCGGCGTTAATTAATTAAACAAACATTATGATGCCTTCAGGCTCTGCTCAGTGAACATGAGTACTGGCTGAAGGTACATTATAACGTTATCATGATGTGTTCACATGTCATCTGTAAAATGTAGTTTTGGTGATAAACTTGAATAAATCCAGTAGTTTGAAGGAGATGTTTTCACGTTAATATGAAATAGATATTAGAGATGAATTATGAGCTGTTTAACTTCTAACACGAGCTCTAAGAACATTATTATACATCATTAAAAATAATCATGACAATAAAAATACAATCTTTTATTTACTTATCATTTGAATTGTGTTTTTCTGGAAAAAAAACCCACTATAAATTACTGTAACAAAGTAAAAGTATAACATTTAGTATTTTTGGTGGTTTACTGACTTCAGAGAGTTGAAATGATCCTTGTAGACCAGCTGGTATAATCACACATCAAAGGGATCTGTATCTATTAACATTGATCATCAATAATCAATAATTAGTATCAGCGGCAGATAAAAACCTGATCAGAGATCTAAAAGTTATATTTGCTCCTTTTTTTTTTTTCTTTTGTGCTGATCTGAACCGTGAGTGTTGTGATCCGTTGCACCACTGATACTATTACTACTATGACTACAACTGACACGATTACCACTATTAATACTGATACTACTACTAGTGAAATTCCACCATTTCAACATACAGTTAACATAAACTCCCTCAATGTGTGTTTCCTGTTTCCTGCAGACGTCCAGCAGCTGTTGGTGGGGAAAGAAGAGGTTCCCCCTGAGCAGCATGAGTGGAGCTCCAGTCTGGACCAGGAGGACCCAGAGCCCCCACACATTAAAGAGGACCAGGAGGACCTCTGGACCAGTCAGGAGGGAGAGCAGCTTCAAGGGCTGGAGGAAGCTGGTATCAAGTTCTCATTCACTCCTGTGAAGATGACGAAGAGGAAGCTCAGTCCTCACATCTTCATCAAAGACAAACTGAACAGATGGAAACAGAAGGTGATGGAGAGGACTGTGGAGGACCAGAACCAGACAGGAACTCAGATCCAGGTAGACATCCAGAACCAGATAAAGTCCCCGTCAGTGATTTGAGATGTAGATTTAGCACCAAAAGAACTCTGAAGGACCACATGAGATCTCACACAGGAGAGAAACCATTCAGCTGCTCCGCTTGTGGTAAATCTTTCAGTGAAAGTGGGAATCTGAAGGTACACATGAGATCTCATACGGGAGAGAAACCTTTTAGGTGCTCAGTCTGTAGAAAATCTTTTACACACAGTAGCGATTTACAGAAACACACGAGAATCCACGCAGAAGAAAAACCAGTGAGCTGCTCGGTTTGTGGTAACGCTTTCAGTGAAAGTGGAAATATGAATGGACATGTTAAAACTCATTTAAGAGAGAAAAGCTGCAACATTTGTGAACAAAGACTTAATTGGCTTTCAGGTAAAGGGAATTCTAATAATATATTATTAATATAGTATTTATTGACTGATCCAAGTTAATGTTTTGATATGTTTATCTTTGTTTTCACATTCAAAACCTTGATTCAACTTCTTCCGCACACAGACCACATCAGAGTAAAACATAGTTTAACACCTAAAAGAAAGAGCCAAAAAAAAAAGTGCAGTTTAAGTGTACGCCATGTTCAGAACATTTTCACCTTTTACCTACATTTTATCTTTGGTTATGTGA
The DNA here is from genome assembly GCF_004355925.1 of Anarrhichthys ocellatus. Lineage (NCBI taxonomy): Eukaryota > Metazoa > Chordata > Actinopteri > Perciformes > Anarhichadidae > Anarrhichthys > Anarrhichthys ocellatus. The sequence goes on along the minus strand of NW_022281457.1, from coordinate 1,114 downwards.
TGCAGATCTGAAGCTTTGCATGGTTATGATGGGTTTTCTTCCATCCATCCCTTTATGAATCGACCAGAAAAGGGAAATTGGGTCCCCTTCTAGAGCCAGACCTAGGAGGTTGCCGGTGAGCGTCTGGTGGCCAGGGCTAGATATCGGGGTCAGGTGCAATGTGAACCATGCTGCAGGCAAGGGAATGTGGCCCTAGGTATGCCGAACCCTGGTATAGCAGACAATTTCTAGAGACGTGGAATGTCTAGAAACAGGAAGTGACGGAACGGAAGACACGCCACACAAACAGCTGTTCGCCACTCGCTGGCCGGCCGGCCAGTTCTTTTCGGCGTTAATTAATTAATTAAACATTATGATGCCTTCAGGCTCTGCTCAGTGAACATGAGTACTGGCTGAAGGTACATTATAACGTTGTCATGATGTGTTCACATGTCATCTGTAAAATGTATTTTTGGTGATAAACTTGAATAAATCCAGTAGTTTGAAGTAGATGTTTATGAATATGAAATAGACATTAGAGATGAATTATGAGCTGTTTAACTTCTAACACGAGCTCTAAGAACATTATTATACTTATTTTATTTAAGAAATAAAAGGACAGATTTGAAGTTCTCTGTTCATAGGTTTTGTGTATATTCCATAACTGAACGATCAAAAGTGACTTTTCTGTTGACATGTAACACAATAAATGGACTGTTTACATGTTAATGTGCATCTGTTTGTGTCTGAAGAGACGCGTGATCACTCACACGAGAGAAACCATTTAGTTGCTCAGTTTGTGATAAAAAGTTTGCCGAAAAACACCGATGACAGAGCACATGGTGGTCCACACGAGAGAAACGCTTCAGTTGCATGCAGTGTTTGTAACAGTCTTTGCCTGGCAACGACAGATCAGCAGCCATAAATGTGTTGGAACACCTGTCCTCATTAATGACGTCATCGGTGACCTGTCCTCATTAATGACGTCATCAGTGACTTCGCCTCATTAATGACGTCATCAGTGACCTCTCCTCATTAATGATGTCATCAGTGACCTCGCCTCATTAATGACGTCATCAGTGATCTCTCCTCATTAATGACGTCATCAGTGACCTCGCCTCATTAATGACGTCAT
>NW_022281456.1:9755-11057 GCF_004355925.1 Anarrhichthys ocellatus | reverse complement strand
GTTTTAAAGATTTCTTTCCGAAACAAACACAGGCACAACATATACTATGTTGCGTTAAACAGCTAAACAACTGATTAAGCATCCTAAACAAAAGGAGAAAATAGGTCTAATAATAACAATCAGTGGTGGAGAATAACAAAGTACTTTTACTTTTGAGGTACTTGTAATTGTATTGAGTCTTATCTATTTCTGCTACTGAAGACTTTCACTCCATGAAAGTTCAGAGGGAAATTTTACTGCACTACAGTACATGAATCTGATATATTTTAATTAAATAGCAATCACATGATCAGCTTATAAAATATGATGGATTTTTACAAACAACCCAACAGTATATAACATATAATAAGCCCCAGCTCAACCAGCTACAACATTGTAACAGTAATATAATATGATTAACACTGAATGGGGCCTTTTGGCATTCTGAGTCCACTTACTGTTGCGGATAATACCTTTGTACAGTTAAATTACATAAATTACACTTAGGTATAATTTTGAATGCCGCAACATTAAATGTGAGATTATATTTTAACACTGGGGAATGCTGCTAACCGAAACGTCTTGGTAAAAACACTTTTATTGTATGCACGGAAATCCACGATCCACTGAGCATTTGATAAATAACAAGTGTCACTTCACCGCCATCATGTGGCAGTAAGGATGGATTACACAATATGAACCAAACATGGCGGAGTTATTTTCGTCTTTTGCCTGAAACGTTACTTCCGATGGGATTTACATTAAATCTATGTGATGTATCAAAAACAATTTCCTTTTGCACGCGGCTGAATCTGTTGCACAGCATCAGAGTATTGATGTATGTATACCTTCCAAGATACAAGTGCCGCGGACTCTTTTGACGAATTTGAACCACAGGGTGTCTTTGAAGGGCTCTGCCAGCTGCACGTCGCCGATCCACAGACACGGTTCATGTGTTGACAGCAGGAGCTTATGTGAGGCTCTCATCTGAACCGCTCCGCGCGGGTCCCAGTTGCCCATTTCCTCACGCGAGCCCAAAATATAAACCTTTACATCCGAAGACTCCGGAGTGAGAATGACACCGAACCTGAATAACATTGCTGCCACCTTAACCAAATGATGTGTCCTTAATCGTTTAGTATGGCGGGCTTCGGTTATTATAGCCTATATTGTAGCTCTTGTATTCAGTCTGCGTGGCCCATTGACTGTAAGGTGTAATCTAAAAATAAATCGGGATAGTGTCGTTTACAGCAAAGAAGGGGGAGAAAGAATGAAGTCCCACTCTGTCAGAATTACCGCGCGCCATATATCACCCATATCAGA
>NW_022281456.1:8215-9745 GCF_004355925.1 Anarrhichthys ocellatus | reverse complement strand
TAGTTATTGGATGGATTAAAATGAGTGCGTGAGACGTGCAGGTAGAAAAACATGTCTGATACACTTGACATACACGGTTTAGACTTGATGACAATACTAATTACACAGGGCAGTGTTATAGCATATCAATATACACGTAATGAATACAAATCACAAATGCGCGATGCATCCCTCCCTTCCCAGCACCCCTCATTCACCTGTAAGATATTGTTTAGAAGTAATGGCCTTAAGTCAGTTATATGCAAAAGGTGAAAATAGAAGAGCAATAACAAACAAAACTAAAACATGTAGCACTTTACGTTACAGCTCGGTAATACCATATATATAGTATAGTATGATATATCAATAGTGGGGTAATAGTTTGATATTAAAGAGGTAATAATGAAGTGCCCCAGAGTACATTACGATTGAGTACCATGAGTCTTGCAAAATTTTGAGCCAAGAGAAAAGCTGATTATATGTCACGTTATTTAGGTCTAATATGTTTACATGCTAGAAATAACCCTTTAGATTCCCAATATGTGGTCAATTTATCCAAATAACAAGTGTGTGGAAATTTGCTGTGACCATTTTTCGAGAGAACATCAGCATTTGCTACCTAAACTGCTCATTTAAGTTATTCCTCAATATATGTATATGTAGAATATAATTCACACAAATATACAGGTACCCTATCATAGGCTGACTTAACATGATACAGTATAGTCTTCCAGAGTTTAGCTAACAACCCAGCATGCAAGACAGGTGTTAAAAAGGTATTGATATTGTTGCCTAATACAGAGAGATAAAAAAGGCTTATCAGGCTGAGCTAATTAGCAACACTGTTCTCGATCTCAGTAGGGTTCAGGTATCTGTAGGGTATTTCAAGCTGCAAGTTTCTTGTTGAAATTGCTTCACTGAGGTCGGACAACTCTGCTTGAAATTCCTTCATCATCTGCTTTGGAGCAGGCTCATGGAATCGTTCTTCGGGGTATGAACCCATGAGAATCTGACAAAAGGACAAAACTAAACTGTAAATCGGATTGACACAATATTGTGCTTGGTACGATTTATTTTAAACACTTTAAATGTGGACGAGTTATAATGACCGTTTATCATCACCAAACCTACCATGTCAGTGTACTTATGATTAAGTAGCCAAACCATTGCTGCAATGCGGACTGTCAAGTCAACATCTGGGAGGGTCTCCAAAATAGTTTTCATGCTTGACTGCCCCTTAGTGGTTGGAGGAGGTTTGCGCAGCAGGATTGAGCCATTTGGCACCCAGGAGTAGTAGTCAAACTAAGTTATGAGAGAAATTTCAATATGTAACAACTTTGATACAAAACTAATTCAATAAAATTATTTGAATGTCAAACATTACCAAAATAATTATGTAAATCTACATTGGGAATTCAACCTTTGCACCATTGTAATGCTCAGCGAAAGAAAAAAATGGAATGAATAATAACCAGATTGCAGACCTGCCAAATGTTCATACATATGAATTGTTAAAACAAACTTATACTTGATCAAACATCAATACATATT
>NW_022281456.1:0-5215 GCF_004355925.1 Anarrhichthys ocellatus | reverse complement strand
CTTTCTCCACCTTGACCAGCAGAAGTTTCCCCAGAGACAAATTGGTGTTCATGGTGTAATTCCCTGTCTGGAAATAAACATTAATATGAATTTAAAACAAACAAATACATTATAATACAGTTGAACATGCATGTTAGAGTGTTGTCAATACACATTTAACTAATAATATTTAATTTGCACTACCCCTCTGGAACACCTTCCCCATCCGTGAGGCTCCCTCCCTATCATTCAAACAAGCCCTCAAAACCCATCTCTTCAAACTCGCCTTCACCTGCTAACCCCTGCACCCTACCCTTCACTACATGACCCATTCCGCACAGCTTCTCCAGTTTTCTTTTTTACCAAAATGTTCTGTTTGTCTCTGCCCTATGTAAAGCGTCTTTGGGTATTTTGAAAAGCGCTATATAGAATTAAAGTATTATTATTAATATAACATGGTATACATAAGTGTCTAAGGAGTACAAATGTCCACACAGACCGGACAGTCTTCTTAAATAGTTATTTTGATATTAAAACATTTAGAAACCTTGATCATCATCTTCTAAGTACATGATGATAGACAACCATGCCAACTGGCTAGTAAAAGCCCTTTATAGAACAAATCCTGTCTGGTAATATTTCAAATTCCAGCTTTTGAAAGCAATGAGTTAGACTCTGACAACTGAATTTAAATGTATTATGCGACTGTAGCACCACAAAGATGAAATGCCATAGATTGTGTTTTTAGTGTGGGACTTTGAATGTAAGGCTGTGAAGATCAACCAAAAATGTATTGTGTGTGGATGTGCGGTAGTCTTTGGAACATCACAGAATGTCAAAGTCAATGCTGTTCTCTGTAGGAATGGCAGAGTGTACAGGTCCAGAGAGAAGCAATGGTTGGCTAAAGTTTAGTTTATACTCCCCATAGTACAGCCGGTGCAACGTGTTCCAGAAAAAGATGTAGTCACGGCATGCGTGTCACGTGGGAAGGCCCCGCAAGTGTCCACCGTGACTGTTCCAGAAGATTTTTTCAGATGTGATAATGACTAATAGCACCACGGCCATTTCTGAGGATTTTACAAAGAATATATATGCTTTAGGTCAGAGGTACTGCAGGGGGTCCGTGAAATTCTTTGGTTGATTAGACAATGTAAAAAAAAAAAAAAAAAAAAAAAAAGGAATTTTTTTTTTTCCTCTAAACATGAATCTGTCCATTATTTTAATAGTTCAGTATTGTATGAAAGATAACGGGTATGTTTTTGCATGGCAGTGGCACCAATAGGCCATCACTCATTTTTCATTTCCACATTTATGTTTAAAATAAAAACATCAATTTGAATATCTTGTATGCATGATTATCATGCAATTGACAGACAATGTTGATATTGGCATTAGTTGACAAGGTGTGTTTATAAATGGCAGTGACACGGCCACCCTACTCACTGTACCTTGCACGTTTAAAATAAAAACATGAATATATGAACCCGTGTATTATTTGAATGCACAATAAAGAGATATACACTGTACTAGGCCCATTTAATATAAAACACAATTTTATACTATATACACATATATATATATACACATTATTTGGAGGGTGTTCAACCCTAGTTTATGGCATTGAGTGAGTAAATGTACTTAGTTACATTCCACTAATGTTAACAAATTTCTTTATTTACCATTTTTCCAACTCTAGTTAATAAATGTGATAGTTGAGAAGTATACCATTTGTACTCAATATAATTCTAATTACTAAAAACTAATATTTTTTTTACATCACAATTGACCCTTCACTAAGCCCCTTCCTAGAGCGGCCACTGTCCAATCCTTCGTTAGCAACAGTAACAAATAGCAGGAGGCCTCTCACGCTTACAGTGGTGTGTATGGAACCTGCATGTCCGACAGCAGATAGTTGTATATTTCACCTTTCCGAAGCCAAAAACTCAAGAGGAGCGATGTCGGACATGGATTAAACTGTGTGAAAGACCTCACTCACAGCTGAATCTATCCAAGATCAACACAAACTACTTTGTTTAATCCAAAGTTTAATGCTAATACCTTACACAAACAAAGATTTGTGTATGTTAGAACCAAGATACAGACTCCTACAATGGCTTAGTTAATAAAGAAAAGGCCTCTATATATTAAATTCAAAAAGCACATGAAGGAAACAACTGAAAATAGACAAACTAATACAATATATTACAGTCTAGCACATATGTTGATGTAGGCAAGCATCTAAAGAGAACATATGTCCACCAAGACTGGACAGCCTTTTAAAATTGTTATTTTAATGTTAAAAATGTTTCCGATCTGGTGGCACCAACGGAAATCATTAAGAATAACTATATATAAATAGTCAATTTTCTCACTGATGGTCTCATTTACTTATGTAGGTCATATAGAGACATCAGTATTAAATTGAGACGTTTGCATAACCAGTAAAATAATCCTCACAGTAACTTAAAGTGTATTAATTACATAAAGGTAAACATTTCTTGAATTAGTCATGAAGAGAAATACTACCCCAGCATATATGTATGCACAAACAAAAATCATTACTTTGTCCCAGACCTAATTTGAGGATGTTCAACAGGATTCAACTTACTGTCCCAGTTGTAAAGTCGATGCCAAAGTTGTCCAACTCAGTTCGCTCACTCTGCCCTTCAGTTCCAAATAAGGTGATGAATATGTGGTCCCATGTTCCTGCATTTTGCCTGTCACCTGTTGTGACCTCTAGCTTGTACTCAGTCATGGTCAGTCTGTGGAAACTGTCTAGAAAAAGAAACACATTTAGATCTCTAAATTGCAGAGTGAATGCTCCAATTATCTGCAAAAATACATTGACACTGTATATGCATGTTTTTGCTACTGTTTTCACAAAACTTTTAAAATTTATTTACCAAAAGCTTTCGATAGTTTTTCTAAACACATTTTTTTCATCAAGAGGAATAAAAAAAGCTTGTCAACACTTAACTTTGTCTCGGATTATCCTGTTTACATTACTACAAGTATTTAGATAATCTACTGCCATACCATGAGGATGGTATGGCAGTTCCTGCCATACCATCCTCATGGTCTGTGTTCCTGCTTGCTGGGTTTCTTGAGGAGTATAAGGGTTTCTTGAGGAGTATAAGTACTGAATGGAGGGCAGGCTTGTCACGATTAGGCTTTGCCTCCTGTGTCTCTGCGTGTGTGAGTGCTTTGGGCGTGGCTCCGCCCTGGTCTCCTCCCGGCTCCCTCCTGATTACATTCATTCACCTCACCTGCCCAGTCAACCCAGCTGCTTTCCATCTACTCATCACCCAACAGTAAATCTACTCCGGTTCCACATCCACTCGTCGCCAGATCTTTGTACAACCTCAGTGGTATTTTGTTCCCTCTCGGACACTCTGTTAAGATACTATTTCAGAGTTTATCCATGTGTTTTCACCTTGTCTTCCTGTGCCTACAGTTTGGATCACCCTCCTGGTTCCCCAGTCTGCCTGCTCTGCCTCGTCTGCCTGGTTTCCACCTGTTTGGTGGCTCATCCAAACCAGAACCGACTGGATTATTGCGTTGTAGAACTGGATCAGCAGCTGCTTAGGCAGGTTGAAAATTAGAATATTACATAAGACCAATTAAAAAAAGACTTATAATACAGAAATGTTGGCCTACTGAAATGTACAGTACTTTGTACAAGCAAATTACACCCTCTGGTCTATAAAGATAGCACAGACAAAACTAAATAAGAACATCGCGCCGAGTTACGCAACATTTACACAATCCTCATCCATGCCTGAAACACTATACATCAAAATAACTGTTTACCTTATTCAACGGATGAATCTTTGGGAGATTGCGAAGTGTCGCCATTGTAAAAACTTCTGCCAGTAGATGAGTGTTCTGCAAATGACTGATCAATTGGTGATAGAGGGCATCTACATTCCTCACATATATCTTGGCCAGCAGCCAGTCAGTCTCCAGATCGGTCGGCAGAAAAATCGGGGTCTCCTCTGAGGGCTGCTGACCGAGCTGAGGGAGGAGGCATATTTAATTTTGCAGAAGGTGATCCAAAACAAAGATGTGAGAACTATTTCACTAAATATAAGACAAACCTGAATTGCAATGGGCCGGAGTTTCTTCTCTGGATTTAGGTACAGCAGGTAGAGAGCAGCAGTCACAGCTACCGGTTTACCGTCAATAACTCTTGTAGGCAGACCTTCCATGATCTTGTAATCAGTAATGAATATATTGCCCTTCTGTAGAATATTAAAAAATAAAAAAACACTAATGTGAAGCATCATAAACAAGTGAGTTGTACGGTGAAACAATGTTTATCACATCTAAAAATCACAAGAAATGCACTTTTTGTACCGTTATCTCGGCAGTCAAAGAGCTTCCATTGGCCAGAAAAGGTTTCACCATTTCCTCAGTTACAGGGAAGTTGGAGGGCATCTTTAAGCAACGTTGGATCACATAGGGGTTGACTCCATTAAGCAACTGGTAACCAAAAAAATCATCATCCTTCCAGTGCTCCGACATATACTCTGTAACAAACAATAGATAATTTATTATGTCTCAGAGATGTTGTAGAGAGAAGTACAACTAAAACCTGCTATACTGAGATCTTACCTGAGAGGGGTGACTTTTTGAACCACGAGACCATCTTCATTTCTTCAAAGCTTTCAAACTGCTCAGTAGAATTTTTCAGACCCTTCAGTTCAAGATCAGCTGATCTGATTAAGCACAAAAAAAGTATATCACTTTTGTTTTTTGCTCTAGTTATTTATGTTGGATTGTCCAGCATTGGGATTTTGGATAATCATAATGGGTGATTGAGAGCACTTACGTTGCTTCGTTTCTGTATCTAAATTCAAAGGCTTTTGAGAATGAGAAGCCGATTTCTGCAGGAAGAGCTTTTGGATCACTTATGTTCAAGGTGTACGACAATCCTTCTATGTATTCATCCCATCTGTGGAGGACAACGGGAAATAAACGCATCCAAAAGATTTAAATCCAAGTCAAAGTTCATAGAGGTTCAAGTTTTCAAATATGCCTGCATGCTGCATGCTTCCTGTAGTCACTTCCAGCGTGTACTCTGCCATTATGCCTGGCTAGCTACAACAACTGAGACATGCAATAGGAAAATAAACATACTGAGTACATGCAGTAAATGTTTACTCCCCCCCCCAAAAAAAAAAAACTGTCAAATATGATCGCATCAAACATAATAAAGTTTCTATTCTTGGTAAAA
>NW_022281455.1:0-11061 GCF_004355925.1 Anarrhichthys ocellatus | reverse complement strand
AACTTCTCTGAGCTCTAAATGTCTGATGAATATTAGTATTGATGTATTATCATGTCTCCCTGTAACCTATTGAGAACATACGATGAGGAATATGTGTCTGAGTATAATCATCAACCAGTGAGCACGGTGTGTCATAGGTCCTGAGTACCAGAGGAGGTCGTTGTGTTCGAGAACGATGTGTCCATCAGAGCATGACTGGAATTAAGGGGGGGCATGTCATGCCTCACGAGGAAGGCATTGGGGGGGTTGGAACGCTAGAGTATACATATTCTCTGTTTTAGATGAACGAGGCAGTAGTTGGGGAGAAGTGCACCAGGTCTTTACCTGTGTGGGGTTAAAACTTAATTCTTAGAATCTCCGGACTTTTGAAAGCAGCTTGCTCACTGAGTTCAGGGTTCTTAATCTTTTTAGATTTTTCTTTAATTTTCTGTTAATCAAGTTTTCTCTGTATTTGAACCAAAATAAATGTACTTTGAATTGGACGAAATAAACGAGTACAAATGTAACTCTTTTAGACTCTTTTTCACGTCCCTTCGGGGAACCCAGAGAGAAGGGGTCTGCTCTAAGGGGGAGATCTCCAGCCCCTGTGCTAAGTTGAAGGACTTCCAGCACGGCACACGACTGATGCAACTTTTGCACACACATACATACACTAACATCCGTTTCTCCAGTTAAGAGAGACCCGGGGAAGTCCCGCTTCAAGCCGGTCCTAAAGGACCGTGAGAAAGAGCTTTCTCTCTGTTGGGCTCTGAGCAGGGGTAGAACATGTACCACTTTAAAAACCGACGGCTATGCGAGCGATAGATTATACTAACGAGCAGATCAATGATTGCGATCAAGAAAATAAAGCAAACGAGAGACTAGTTGCGCTTCTGTTGGTGATTTATTACTATTTGGTGCAGTTGGCTACCCGTAGAGGCTTCTCTTAGCGGAGGCTATCGAGGCACAGTCGGGGGAGTGCGCGGTATTCCCCCTTCAAAATAAAAGTGTGATCAGGATGCAACGTACACAAAAAAGGTGAGTCATGAACAATTATCATAATACAAATATTACATTACATTTATATTCATTCATGTTTCCTGATGAGTGAGATGATGACAGAGGCTTCAACATTCATACTAGTGGATAAATGTACTTTCACACATATTTTCCTCTATTGTATTGGTACACGATTGTGTTTTATCAGGGTCCGAGCACCGATAACGTCGGGCCGCGAGGTCCCTATTGAAACTGTAGGAATTATTATTATTATTATTCTCTCCAATGAATCACCTTTTGGGGGCTTTATCATATCCGAAAACTCACCAAAGTCGGGACGCAGATCAGGACTGCTGAAAAATTTGATATTGTATCGGCCCCACGCTCCAACATGAAAAAAATGCTCGTTAGCGCCCCCTAGACTTTAGCCCCCTCATCCCGTATGTCCAATTAAAATGTTCCGCCATTTTGAATTTTGTGAAAAACCAATTTTTACAACCTCCTCCTACACGCTGACTCCGATCGCTACTAAATTTGCTGTGGATCAGAATTGGATCTATATAATACAATGATATCAAAATATGTTTGATATCTCATTATGTTTAGAAGATATGGACCAATGAACTTCAAGGTGTGGCTTCGTATTTCAATACTCATAACTTCAAAACCATTTAACCTATAATCCCGAAATTTGTCTCATATGTGCACATCGTTTATTGTTACGTACCCAACAATTTTCATTCCATTCCACCACTAGGGAGCGATACAGTAGTTAAGCCATTTTGTCTCTGTCCCTCCTTCAGCCTCCTGCATCGCCTCCATCCATCCACCAGATGGCCTCACACTCTCCCTCATGTCCCAGCTGTCACAATGTGTATATCTCAGATTAAGAAGTGCTTTTATTTTGAAAAACTACATCAGAATGTCGCGATGCTCTCTTAGTGAAACTCTTTTTTTATCAGAACACGAGAGAGAGAGCACGAGGAACGTTGTTCTCTTTGATCTCCACAGTAAAATCAACCTGAAGCACAAATCTCGACTGCACATTGGACTTCTTGTCTGAGTTACAATCCACTGAAATGCTGCATCACTGAACTTTAATGTGAGTTTGGTTTTATTTTATCTTTGACAAGTAGTCACTACATGTACTCTAACAGGGAGAGTACTAATACCACACTGTGAAAATACTGTAACAGTAAAACTACTAAAACAACACTGTGAAAATACTCTGTTACTGCAAAAACAATAATACTAAAATGAGATAAAATAATCCTTTATTAGTCCCACAATGGGGACATTTACAGGATTACAGCAGCAAAGTGGACAGTGCAAACAAGAGACATAGTAAAAAACTATGTATTATAAATAAGTAAAGAAGTAAAAAAACAGTAAAGAATATCACTAAGTAAAAAAAAAAAAGCACAATAACTAAATATAACTAAAAATAATATATGGACAATAATTGTTGTATTGCACAGATTTTTAGTGTTGTGTGGTCTATTAGTAGCACAGCTGGTTGTGCAGCCGGCAGCAGCAGGAAGGAAGGACCTGCGGTACCTCTCCTTCACACATCGTATATACATATATTTAATTTTTTTTTAAAATTTATTATACTATATTGATCCCTCCATCCATCCATCCATTTTCCACCAGCTCTTTGGTTTTACTAGAGTTGATCTGGAGGCGGTTCCGCTGGCACCATCCTATAAAGGCCTGGTTCAGTTCCCTGTATTCCCTGTCATCACCGGCGGAAATGAGGCCGACGATTGCAGAGTCATCAGAGAACTTTTGCAGGTGGCAGTTAGCAGAGTCCTATTTGAAGTCCGAGGTGTAGATGGTGAAGAGGAATGGGGCTAGAACGGTTCCTTGTGGGGCCCCCGGGCTGTAGGACACCAGGTCGGACTCACACTCCCGTATCTGCACATACTGTGGACGGTTGGTGAGGTAGTCCAAGATCCATGCAGTGAGGTGGTGGTCCACCCCGGTCTGCTCCAGCTTGTCCCTCAGAAGCAAAGGCTGGATGGTGTTGAAGGCACTGGAGAAATCAAAAAACATGACTCTCAGTGCTTCCAGCCTTTTCCAGGTGAGAAAGGCATCTGTGTAGCAGGTAGATGACAGCATCATCCACCCCGATGCCAGATTGGTAGGCGAACTGAAGTGGGTCCAAAGATGAGCTCACTAGGGGGCGGAGATGTACAAGGACCAGCCTCTCCAGCGTCTTCATCAGGTGGGATTTTAACGCCACTGGCCTGAAGCTGTTGAAGTCCTTGGTTCGCAGGGTCTTTGGGACCGGTACCACACAGGAGGTTTTCCACAGCTGTGGTACTCTCCCCAGCTTGAAGCTCAAGTTGAAGACATGCTCCACTATCCCGCACAGCTGGTCTGCGCTGGACCTGAGGAGCCTTGAGCTGATGCTGTCTGGACCCGTGGCCTTTCTCACCTTGATCCTTCTCAGTTCTTTTCTCACCTGGTCAGTTGTGAGGGACAAGTTGGGGGTGGGGGGGCGGTGTGCCGTCAATTGTTGGAGGGTGGGTGGGGCGCTGGTCATGGAGTGTAGTGATTGAGGAGTGTGGGGGGTAGCCGAGTGTTGTGGGGAAGGGGGTGGATGGGGGGGGGGGGGGGCAATCTACAGGGGGTGCAGACAATGGAGGTTGCAGCAGCAGGGAGGACTGGATGGGGGGAGGGGTGGATAACTGATCGAATCTGTTAAAGAATAAGTTCAGGTCATTCACCCACTCTTGGTCCCTGTAGGCTGTTGGTTGGGCCCCTTGTATCCAGACATCGCCTTGAGGCCCTTCCAGACCACGCTGATGTAGTGCTGCTGCAGCTGGTCCTCCATCTTCGTCCTGTAGTCTTTTTTTCCCTTCCCTGATCTTCCTCCTCAGCCCCCTCTGCACAGTCTTCAGCTCCTCCTTGTTTCCCGATCTAAAGAACCTCTTCTTTTCCTTGAGGAGGGCCTTTATTTCAGGACTGATCCATGGTTTGTTGTTGGAAAAACACCGTACAGTCCTGGTGGGTACGGTGTTCTCCACACAGAAGTTGATGTAGTTCGTTATGCAGTGAGTGAGATTGTCGATGTCCTCCCCATGGGCGTCACTGACTACTTCCCACACAGTAGAGTCAAAGCAGTCCTTCAGAGCCTCCTCGGCTTCCTCAGACCATCTTTTTACTGTGCGAGTTACAGCTGGCTGCCTTTGTACAAGAGGTTTGTACACAGGCAGGAGGTGCACCAGGTTGTGGTCAGATCTTCCCAGGGGAGGGAGAGGTGATGAAGTGTATGCCTCCTTGGTGTTGTCATACAGTATTTTATTGTCTCTGGTGTGGCATGTGACATACTGGGTGAATGTGGGCAGAGTGGAGGATGGGGGGGGGGCATGATTAAAGTCACCAGAGAGAAGGAGGAGGGCACTGGTGTGTTGTGTCAGCAGCCTGCTTGTCGCCGAGTGGATGACGTCACAGGCCGCCTCAGCGTTAGCGGAGGGGAAACATATGCAGCTATCACGATAACGTGCAAGAATTCCCTTGGTAGGTAGCCTGGCCTCATGCTAACGGCTAACAACTCAATGTCCTTAGTACAGGTCTGTTCTTTAATAGTGATGTGCTCAGAGTTACACCATCTATCATTAACATACACTGCGGCGCCGGAAGTTAGTGTACTACACTGTGAAAATACTCTAATAGTAAAACTACTGAACGAGGAGCGTTGTTCTCTTTGATCTCCACAGTAAAAATCAACCTGAAGCACAAACCTCCACTGCACATTGGACTTCTTGTCTGAGTTACAATCCACTGAAATGCTGCATCACTGAACTTTAATGTGAGTTTGTTTTAACAGTAAAAGTACTAATACTCTACAGTATAAATACTCTGTTACAGTAAAATGTCACACACAGCCAGCTCCACTCTGTTCATGTGTTTCCTTGTTTCCTCCCCTTCAGATCTACAGTTTACAGACTGCTGTAACCAACATGGTGGTGAAGTGCAGGAGCTGACAGGCACCATTCACTGCAAAGACACAAGCTGTTCAGATCAGAGCTCAAACTAGTTTACCTTCTCACAAAGTGACACTCACACAGTCGTTGTCTCTGAGAGGGGAAATGGAGCAGAAAGGAGTTCAGCTGGACCAGGAAACCTTCTCTTGTTGCATCTGTCTGGATCTACTGAAGGATCCGGTGACTATTCCCTGTGGACACAGCTACTGCATGAACTGTATTAAAACACACTGGGATAAGAAGAAACTCCACAGCTGCCCTCAGTGTAAGCAGACCTTCACACCGAGGCCTGTCCTGGTGAAAAACACCATGTTAGCAGATTTAGTGGAGGAGCTGAAGAAGACTGGACTCCAAGCTGCTCCTGCTGATCACTGCTATGCTGGACCTGAAGATGTGTCCTGTGATGTCTCACTGACGGGGACTGAAGTGGATGTTTTACTGCCACAACCAGAGCCCAAGACCAGAGCTGAGTTCTTAAAGTATTCACGTGAAATCACACTGGATCCAAACACAGCATACCCATATCTGTTATTATCTGATGGCAACAGAAAAGCAACATATCTGTGTGAACATCAGTTTGATTCTGATCACCCAGACAGTTTCACTTTTTATAATCAGGTCCTGAGTATTGAGAGTCTGACTGGACGTTGTTACTGGGAGGTGGAGAGGAAAGGACTAGGAGTTCATGTAGCAGTCGCATACAAGAATATCAGCAGAGAAGGAGACTCAGATGAATGTTTGTTTGGATTCAATGACAAATCTTGGTCGTTAGATTGTGACGATGACAGTTATGAGTTTTGGTACAACAGTGTCCAAACTCCCGTCTCAGGTCCTCAGTCCTCCAGAGTAGGAGTGTACCTGGATCACAGAGCAGGTATTCTGTCCTTCTACAGCGTCTCTGAAACCATGACTCTCCTCCACAGAGTCCAGACCACATTCACTCAGCCTCTCTATGCTGGACTTAATTTTTATAGGGATGGAATCGCAGCTGAGTTGTGTAACCTGAAGTAGACAGAAGTCCTTTAAGGGTTAAACTCTGTGTTTGAACTCTTCAACTCACTTTGTCTCCATGTTTGTTGCTGACAGCTGATTGTTGTGGTGTTTCTTCACTGCACAGAGATCAGCTGTCAGTCAAACATTATGGGTGGTACTTTGACATCTTGTCATCAGTTGTTGTGTAAATGTTGGAGTTTCTTTAGGTGGAGCTCCTTCCTGTGTCTGTTTAGCCATGGAGGCTATCACTGCTCATGATGATGTTTGTTTACCTGAACTGACATTTCTCTGCATGAAGATGTGAACTTCTCTGAGCTCTAAATGTCTGATGAATATTAGTATTGATGTATTAGTATGTTGTTGTTTCTCTTCCACTGCATGGGTCATGTTATGCCTGATGCCCCCAAATTCGGGGCCTCTCGGTACCAGAGGGGGCAGCATATACCGTCAAAAAATGCAGTTATCGAGAGTGAATATAATGCATGTATACATGTTATATACCACATTAAAAAACAAGGTCTGGGCAACAATATCATGCAAGCCATCTTTACACACTCCAAACACAATTCTATCTAACTAATACATTCAACTAGAAGATGTACCACAATATCACGTATTTTTCGCCATGAGTCCGCGAGCTACGCACTCCGGACAAAGCTACGAACACAAAGCTAAAGGCTAACACGGACAACTAATACACATCTGTGTCGGGAATTCGACACAGATTCCAGAGATATCTTCAACCGTTCTCTCCGTGAAACCATTACAGAGTTCTGAGCAAACAAGCACCAGAACCACAAACCGCTTTAACAATAATAATCATAAACGCACCTCACCGTGAGCTGATTTCCTGAAGAGAACGGATAAATTCCCGGTTATTTCCATTCACATATGTGTTCGACGTATATCCTGTTTGTCACTGAACTGTTTCCTTGAAGAAGGGGGGTCAATCTAACTTAGAGGAGCCGGGGGTAGGGATTTGACTTTCGGTTTATCGGATGTTACACTTCACGAGGACGGCGCGGTTTTGATTCTGACTGGCTAACGATTCTGTTAATCAATACCACGTTGTCCCAGCTCAATTCTATGGACTCTGACGTGTCGAAGGAGGGTTCATTGACTGAAATCGACCAATGATAGGCTGAGATAGGCCCGCATAGACACAGAGAAACTGGAATTCAGACAAGACAGCTCCATGGTTCAGAGACAGAAACAGGCTCAGAGAGGATTCTAGCTCTCAAAATGAAGCCAAACTGCTGTATTTGGATGTATTTAACACTATTAGTGATAAAACAAGTGAAATATATAGTTATATAGTATAGAAAATTACAATGGAGCAGCTGGTTCCAAAATGACAATTTGGGTGACCTCGCCTGACCTCTGTACTACAACCTCTCTAGTTTTGTTCTGCTTCACTTTATCAAAGTCAAACTTTAAACATAGACTGTTCACATATTGTGCTATGATTTGGGAGTGTTTTTAGGCTTGCAGCTGGATCATTCTAAAGAAATAAATACAATAAAAGGACCTTGTTTTCAGGTGAACCTGCAACTTTTCAATTTGGGCTGTGTGCGATCTTCATTTACTCTTAACCAGTAATGTATACACTGATATTTAGACATCTGTACAAATTTCGCAAGTGTTACCTTTATTATAACATCAGAATTATTCAAATAGACCTTGTAGTTCCAGAAATACACTATTTTTAGTATGGGTATGCAATTTTCGAGCAGAGGCCTAAAAATAGGGCTCGGGCCCAAGAGCAGCAGACCTCCTTTATCCTCCACACTTTGTTGTCTTTGTGGACATTTGTGAAGAAATCTATGGTCACATTGATTTGTTTGTCCAAACCAAATGTTGTTGTTGTTGATGTTGTTGTTGTGAGGTATTGTAGAAGTGTAATGATCCTGTTGGTGTCTCCGGCTCCAATGCTGCTCCCCCAGCAGACTACGGAGAAGTACAGTGCACTGGCCAGAGCAGACTGGTAGAACATCTCCA
The DNA here is from genome assembly GCF_004355925.1 of Anarrhichthys ocellatus. Classification (NCBI taxonomy): domain Eukaryota; kingdom Metazoa; phylum Chordata; class Actinopteri; order Perciformes; family Anarhichadidae; genus Anarrhichthys; species Anarrhichthys ocellatus. The sequence continues at coordinate 3,100 of NW_022281455.1, read as the reverse complement.
ACATCTCGCTGCACACGTTGAAGGATCGAAGTTTCCTCAAGAAAAAGAGTCGACTCATCCCCTTCTTGTTGATGTTGGTCTTCTAGTTCAGTCTGCTGTCGATGGAGACCTCCAGAAACTGGACCACCATCTCTCTGGTCTTGGCCACGTTCAGAAGCAGGTGATTTCTACCGGCCCACTCCACAAAGTCCTCCACTACTGCCCTGTACTCCTCCTCCCGTCCGTCCCTTATACACCCGACCACTGCAGAGCCATCAGAGAAGAACTTCTGCAGATGGCATGACCCTGAGTTCTACTGGAAGTCAGTGGTGTACAAGGTGAACAGGAAGGGAGACAGAACAGTTCCCTGTGGGGCTCCAGTATCACTGATCACCGTATCAGACAGCACACTGCCCAGTCGGACAAACTGTGGTCTGCCTGTGAGGTAGTCAGTGATCCAGGAGACGGTGGATGCGTTAACCCCCACCACCGGCAGCTTCTCACTCAGCAGCAGTGGTTGGATGGTGTTGAAGGCACTGGAGAAGTCAAAGAAAGTGATTCTCACAGAGCCACCGGTTCCATCCAGGTGCGACTGAGCTTGTTGCAGCAGGTAGATGATGGCGTCGTCCACTCTCACATGAGGCTGGTATGCAAATTGCAGAGCAGAGGGTCCAGTGATGATTTCACCTGCGGTCGGAGGTGGGCCAAGACCAGCCTCTCCAGCACCTTCATCACATGTGATGGACAGAGGGGGGAGGGGGGGAGGCAGCAGAGGTGTTTGTGTGGAGAAGACAGATGAGGGCTGTGAACTAAACCTATTGAAGACACAGTTTAGCTCGTTGGCCCTCTCCAGGGAGCCCGATGGTTGTCTCTCTCCAAACTTGAAGCCGGTTATCTGCTTCATTCCAGTCCACACCTTCCTCACGTTGTTCTGCTGGAGTTTGGCCTCCAGCTTCCTCTTGTAGGAGTCCTTGCACTCCCTGAGCTTCACCTTCAGGTCGCACTGGACTCTCCTGAGCTCGTCCCTGTCCCCAGACCTGAAAGCTGCTTTCTTGTTATTAAGAAGAGCTTTCAGGTCACTGCTGATCCATGGCTTGTTGGGGAAGCAGCATACAGTCCGGGATGGAATGGTGGTTTGTTCACAGAATTTAATGTATTCTGAGATGCAGTCTGTCAGGCTGTTGATGTCCTCCCCAAGTGGTCCACACAGCACATCCCAGTCCGTAGACTCAAAGCTGTCCTGCAGGGCGTCTTTAGCCTCCTGAGACCACCTCCTCACAGTCCTGGTGGTCACAGGCATCCTCTGCACCAGAGGAACATACCTGGGTGTTAACAGGATCAGGTTGTGATCAGACCTGCCAAGGGGGTGGGGGGGGAAGGGCAGTAGGACTGTATGCATCCTTTGCATTAGCCTACAGAAGGTCCAGAGTTGTATTGTTCCGTGTGGGGGAGTTAACATGCTGGTGAAAAGTTGGCAGAGCTTTATCCAGAGTGGTTTGGTTAAAGTCTCCAGTAATTGCCAAAAATGCACCAGGATGTTGAATCTGCAGATAGACACAGTGGAGTGCCTCTGCGTCTTGATGTCTGAATTAGATGTTTAAACTTTAATACTAAACACGTATAATATGTTTAAATGACAGGATTAATACGTGTTACATTTAGTCATCAGACAACACTTAACAGACACTGGAAGACCAACAAGTTAAGGGATGTTTGTGTGGATTTTGGGGGAAGTCTCATTCCATCAGCTGTTCAAAGCTGCACCTATCAGGTCAGGCTTTCACCGGAAGTTACGGTATTCCCCCTTCAGAATAAAAGTGTGATGCAATCAGGACGCAACATACAGAAAACAGGTGAGTTATGAACAATTATCATAATATAAATATTACATTAAATTAATATTCATTCATGTTTCCTGATGACAGAGGCTTCAACATTCATACTCGTGGATAAATGTACTTTCACACATATTTTCCTCTTGTATTTGTACACAAATTTTACTCTGAAAACCCTGGCCGGAACCTGTATTGCCTGGCGTTTTATTGTGACAGCTGGTGGTGTTTCCTGTGTGTGGGCGAGGCTCGGGGACAGCTGTGGAGCTCCAGGCTGCAGATCTCCTGTTTGAGGACAAAATTCAAGGATTTACTACAAAATATAAGAAAAGAAGAAGAAGAGGATAAAAAGTGTGAAGAAGAGTCGGGGTTTCTTCACTTCCGGCAGAGAAACGTGGAGAAGTCCCCGGTGAGTTCAGTTCCGTTATGTCTTTGTCTGGATCTCCGAAAAAAAAAAAAGAAAAAGCTTAAATCAAGTCGACTCTAAGTCACAGAAATGATTTGATTTCATGCAAATAAACATTTAATTTCACTTATTTTGTCATAAATTATAAAATGACTTCCTTCATATTTTGTGCATTATTACAAATGCAAGCTTTATTATAATATTTCTTAGGTGCAAACATATTTTAATTATAACCTCTGATAATAAAGCAGGACGACACCAACATATATACTTTATTATGGAAATATTTCAGAAATATTGCAGCTATAAATAGCCATAAGAATACACTATATATAAGAATATTACTGCGATAGTGAAGTGTTCAGGACAATACACGCACAATGAGGCATTCATATAGTTATACATCATAATTAAATATACCTTAAAATACGAGAAATAAGAACTTTATGGGACTATTATATGAAAAGAATAGAATGCAATATTATAAGAGCTGTGAGATGAAGAGCATCACATGTACATGAAGTAGCACCAAAGCAACCTGACAGGTGAGAACAATTCATTTAATAACAATAAAGTGTTTAAAATGAACCCTGTGTGTGATGTGATGAAGGTCTGTCTCTACATCGGGTGTGGAATGGTTTGGTCCATCTCTCTGTTTCCTGTTACGCATTTTCCTCCAACATCAGCAGCTCCAGCAGAGAGCTGCTGCTGCTGCAAAGGATGCTGGGAAACCCGGGGTGGGAAGGGTCCAATGTGACAGATATAGAGGGGGGGATATTCCTAAACCCTGAAGGTAGTGAAGTACAACAGTTTGTGTGGATTATATTATTATAGATACAGAAGAAAGCTCTCTCTAACCATCTTAGCTGAAGATGTGACCCCC
>NW_022281454.1:6324-11062 GCF_004355925.1 Anarrhichthys ocellatus | reverse complement strand
TGGGTTAATGTTGGACCATTACCTCCTTTAGCAGGAGCTAGCTGCTAACAGGCTAACTGTGTGGACGGGTTTAGCTAGCGTTAGCTTAGCAGCAACACATAACACACGATCAGTGAACCGCAGGATAAACACACCTGGTTCTGTGCGCAGCTTCACTTGAGCTGCTGAAAGCTCGCCGAGCAGCTCACGATGGCGGCGGTCCATCTCCTCTTCATACTCCGTGATCGTCCTCTCAAAATGTCCGAAGATGTCCTCGACAGCCGCGGTGAGCCGCTGGTTGATGAACACCCTCAGACCGTGGAGTCTGGACATCTTGCTCACTCAGGCAGAGAAGAAGAAGAACCGACGCTCTCGTTTCTTCGGCTGTTTTTAGTTTGTAGGCTGTGAGTCCTGCTCGCTGCTCTCACCAACATCCGGGTCACATCTAAACAAATAAAAGCCCCGGGTAACGACAGATACATTTACTCTGTTACTCTTTCTAAATATTGTACTGAAGTACACATTTGAAGTACTTGTATTTTATTTTAGTCTTTTCTTTCCATGCTACTTTCCATCTTTTTTTCACTTAATAATGTTCATGTTTTAGTACTGATGTTAATAACGTTAATAATCTTAATAACGTTAATAACGTTAATAATGTTGATAATGTTAATAACGTTAATGTTTTAGTAATGATGTTAATAACATTAATAACGTTAATAATGTTAATGTTAATAACGTTAATGTTTTAGTCATGATGTTAATAACATTAATAATGTTAATAACATTAATAACGTTATCAACGTTAATGTTTTAGTCATGATGTTAACATTAATAACGTTAATAATGTTAATAATGTTAATAACGTTAATGTTTTAGTCATGATGTTAATAACATTAATGTTAATAACATTAATAACATTAATAATGTTAATAACGTTAATAATGTTAACAACGCTAATGTTTTAGTAAATGAAAAATGATGTTAATTCGGATTCAGGTTTATTGCCAAGAAAGTTGTCACATAGAAAATGTGTTCTTTTGGTTTATAACAATAAACATAATTAAACAAAAGTCAAGAAACGTGAATGTTTGTAATGAAATTATGAAGAAAATACTGTAATTATAATTATAAATATATATTGTATCTGTTTTAGATCCTATCTGTGGTAGTATCAGTATTCATCTTTATCTTATATTTAATATTAACATTAATATTTATATTTTATATTTAAATATTTATTTATACTTGTTTAATTATTTTTTATTAATCAGTTAAAAGCTGCTTAAATAAAGAAATAAAAAACAAACACAAAATAGATAAAAGAATCAGAATCAAACTACAGTCAAGTGAAGATCATATACAGCTTTATATTATTATTATTATTATTATTGTTTTCCATCTGTGGTTTTGACCAGTTTGCGTTTATGAAGAATGCAATGTGTTAAATTGTCAGAGATGTAATAAATAAATAAATAAATGTATTACTTAGTAAAGAGTAAAACCTTCAGAATAAAATACAAAATAAATAGACTGACCGTCAAGGTTAAACTTCAATACATAGTATATTGACAAGCTTCCGAAATCCCCACTTGTTATGAACGCAGCACGGTTGAGCGCGGACCAAGTGTTGATGTGTTGCGTGTAAAAATATATATATTTTACATGAGTAGTCATTTCACCGGGAAACCAACTGGGTTTTTACTTTGAAGTCCATAAACTCAAATATACCGGAAGTGATTGTCCTCACTCTGGCTAACTTGGAACAAGATGGCGTCTGCTAGAAACGGAGAGTCCTTTTTGTCTGTTATGAGAAATAGTTCGTGAGAATCAACGTTACCGATACATCTTGGTCTCTGTGTGTCCGGATAAACCTTCTGAATGGACTTTTCTCTCAACGTGTTTCCTCTGACTCATCTCCCGGTAGCCTACAAAGCTATTGGAGTTAGCTTAGCATGCTAGCTGGGACGGAAGTGATCCACACAGCGCTAGTCAGAGTTTAATGAGAGTAAACGGTGTTTGTGACGCAGTGTGTGTGGTTGTGTGAAAATGTCTAAAGTCCAAATGCTGAGATGTTTAGTCAACCAGCGACTAACTGCGGCTGCTGAAGAGATATTTGGTGTGTTTGAAAGAACGATAGCAGAGTACGAGGAGGAACTCTCTCGTTCAAAAGAGGAGAACGAGCGACAACGGAGACTACTGGACGCTGTTTTCATCCCTCAGCTTCGGTTACACAGAGCAGGTTGGTTCTCTTTACTTCTTCTTCTCTCTCTCTGTTTAAACTGACGTCACATCAGCCGCCAGTACAACAGGAGAGCGGCTCTATTCTACACGTTACGGTAACTGAACTATAAACCAGCTTCACCTCATCACCAGTCCTGGTCCTCTATTCTGAGAATTATCGCTAATCTTTTACACGTTTTAAACCACTGGACTGTCTGCTTCTATCAGTACTCCGACACTCGGTCGTGGATCACAGCGGTTCAGCAGAGTCCTCCACACATGGCTCCAGTCCGCCTGCAGGACCAACAACGTGGGCTTCATTCTAGGACCAGAACGATGGTATTCATCTCAACAAGCTGGGTGTACACCTGCTATCGGCTAATTTACAGCACAATCCTGTCCATGTGACTAAATACACACACACACACACACACACTACTTCCTCTTCTTCTACGCTCTCCTGTTGTCACAGAGAGGCTGCCCGTTCACACCGCATTCACAAACCATCAACAAGAACAACCTCTGCTCCGTCCGTCCCAGTGACGTTCATATTGGCTCCCAGTGCAAGTTCATCATCTACAACCTCACTTCTGTCAGCTCCATCCCATCTCTGGGATGGAGCCCCCCCCCCCCCCGGATATCATTACCTGGACGCCCTGATGGCCACGGTGGAGGAATTGCCACTCTTTACCGGCGACACATAAAAACCAGCATGACTAACATCGAAACTCCATCATCATTTGAACAGCTGACATTCAAACTCTCTGGTCATTTCAATTATCTACCGCCCCCCCCAAAACCCAACCCTGCCTTCCTTTCCGACCTCTCTGGATTCCTCACCCAGCTCTGCTCCGCCTCACCTTCCATCCTGTTGCTCCGTGATTTCAAGATCCACATTGACTCCTCAGACTGTAAAATTGCCACAGAATTTCTGGACATGCTTAAATGCTTCAACTTCATGCAACACATCAACCCACAACCGCGGTCACACCCTGGACCTGGTCTGTTCCACTGGAGTCACCATCCACCACCTCTCCGGCTCCGACCATCTATCCATCATCATGGAGATCGACATCCCAGAACCCAAACCCACGCGCACCATCACTCTCCGTAATATCAAGTCTGTCTGCCCCTCATCCCTGTCAGCCTGTCTCACAAAACATTCTCCACACTCACCCCCTCCCTTAGCCCCTCCCCCTCAGACCTGGTCAACCTCTACAATAACACACTATCCTCCTGCCTTGATCAGCTTGCTCCTCTCAAAACCGCAACTGTCTCTTTCACCTTTGCTCCCTGGTTCACCGCTGAACTCCGCTTCATGAAATCCCGGAAACGCAGACTAGAGCGACTCTCCAACCAAACCGGCCTCACAGTTCACACCCTGGCTAACAAGGAACATACAGCAATACAAACTTCCTCTCAATACTGCTCGCTCCACCTACTACTCCGGCATCAACTCCTCCTCTCTGTGATCAATTCCTCCTCTCTGTCTATAACTCCTCCTCTCTGTGATGATCAACTCCTCTCTGTGATGATCAACTCCTCCTCTCTGTCATCCACAACAACTACAGACTCATCTCTAATCTCCCTTTTCTGTCTAAAACACTGGAACACACAGTTGCCCTCCAACTCAAAACCCACCTGGACTCAAACCAACTGTCTGAACCATTTCAATCACAGCACAGAAACTGATCAAAGTCACCAGTGACCTCCTCCTCTCTGTCTTTAACTCCTCCTCTCTGTCTTTAACTCCTCCTCTCCTCTGATGAACACTCCCTCAACATCCTGATACTGCTCGACCTCAGCGCAGCCTTCAACACCATCAACCACTCCATCCTCCCATCTCGAGTCCTCTCTCCACATCACTGGCACAGCCCTCTCCTGGTTCAGATCATACCTCTCTGACCGTGAACAGTTCATCAGCATCAACAAATTCAAGTCTGATACAGCCCCAGTCTCTCACGGTGTCCCCAAAGGTTCAGTACTCGGTCCCCTCCTCTTCATCCTCTACCTGCTCCCCCTTGGCGACATCATACACCTCCGTGGTCTCCAGTTCCACTGCTATGCTGACGACACCCAGCTCTACATCTCCACCAAATCCATCACCCCCACCACCCACTCCACCATCACCAACTGCCTCACAGATATAAAAACCTGGATGCAAGCAAACTTCCTCAAACTGAACAGCGACAAATCTGAAGTCCTCATCATCGAACCCAAATCACAACTTCTCCCTCTGCATCGATGGCACCACTGTTCCTGCTTCCACACGTCTGTAACCGTGGTATCATTTTTGATCAAACTCTCTCCTTTGAACGTCACGTCAATCACATCACAAAAACCGCCTTCTTTCATCTCAAAAACATCGCCCGCCCGTGCCTCTCCTGCTCATCCACGGCTTCATCACCTCTGGACTGGACGACTGCAACAGCATCCTGTACGGCTCATTCACCACAATCATCAACAAACTACAATACATCCAGAACTCTGCTGCCAGTTCAAGATTCTTCTCATCACATAGTATAAAGCCCCCCCC
>NW_022281454.1:0-6224 GCF_004355925.1 Anarrhichthys ocellatus | reverse complement strand
CCCCCCCCCCCCCCCCCCGGACTCTCTCCTCCATCAGACATTCTCCGTCACTCGCCACTATCAAAACTGCACTTAAATTTAAATCTGTTTTCAACTTGTGATGTTTTTACCATGTACAGGGCCTTTACAAACAAAATGTATTATTATTATTATTATTATTATTATTATTATTATTATTATTATTATTATTATTACTTCCTTGTAACATCTCTGTGTGTGTTTCCTGTTTTCTGCAGACCTTCCGCAGCTGTTGGTGAATAACGAAGAGATTCAGCAGCAGGAGTGGAGCTCCAGTCTGGACCAGGAGGACCCAGAGCCCCTACACATTAAAGAGGAACAGGAGGAACTCTGGACCAGTCAGGAGGGAGAGCAGCTTCAAGGTCTGGAGGAGGCTGATATCAAGTTCTTATTCACTCCTGTGAAGAGTGAAGATGATGAAGAGGAAGCTCAGTCCTCACAGCTTCATCAAAGACAAACTGAACAGATGGAAACAGAAGGTGATGGAGAGGACTGTGGAGGACCAGAACCAGACAAGAACTCGGATCTAGAACCATATCCTGATAACAAGACTGGAGACTCTTCTGAACCTGAGACTGATGACTGGAATGGGACCAGAGAACCTCAGTCAGGTCTAAACTCTGTGAATAATGATGATGTTTCTGTCAGTGATTCAATGTCTAGTGCTGGTGTGAAACCATTCAGCTGCTCTCACTGTGGGAAAAGATTTGGCTGCAGATCATTTTTAAAAAGACACATGAGAACTCACACAGGAGAGAAACCATTCTGCTGCTCAATCTGTAAGAAATCGTTTGCTCAGAGTGGAGATTTACAGAAACACGTGAGAATCCACACGGGAGAGAAACCATTTGGCTGCTCAGTCTGTGGTAAAGCTTTCAGTGATGGGGGAAACCTGAAGGGACACATGAGAACCCACACAGGAGAGAAACCATTCAGCTGCTCAGTCTGTAAGAAATCTTTTACACGCAGCGATAGTTTACAGAAACACATGAGAATCCACACAGGAGAGAAACCATTAAGCTGCTCTGAGTGTGGGAAACGATTTGGATTAAATGGAACTCTGACGAGACACATGAAAATCCACATCGGAGAGAAACCATTTGGTTGCTCATTTTGTGATAAAAGATTTTTGCGCAAGGAAGATATGAAGAGACACATGATAACACATACGGGGGAGAAACCCTTCGACTGCTCAGTGTGCGGCAAGAGATTCATACAAAAGGTACAGCTGACACACCACATGAGTAATCACACAGGAGAGAAACCCTTCAGCTGCTCTGTGTGCGGTAGAGCCTTCAGTGAAAGTGGAAATCTGAAGAAACACATGAGAATCCACACGGGGGAGAAAAGATTCAACTGCAGTGTTTGTGACCAAAGATTCACTTTGATTTATCAGCTCAGGAACCACGAATGTATCGGACTTCAGTCCTCACAGCTTCACCAGAGACAGACTGAGGAGGACAGAGAGGCGGAGCCGTCAGCCATGAACTGAACAAATGGAAACAACATCTCATATGAGCAACGCTATGGATTTGGTTGAAACTATTCCACATACATGACTGTTTTATAACTCATTGATGAGATTACATCAACTCCAGATAAAAAAGAGGACACTGGAGGATTGTTCCTGGATGTATCAAAAGATTTTCATAAATTAAGGTCCTATAGCTTCCAAGATTCAGTACTTTTATGGTTAGTGTTCTTCTCTTAAAGTAAACATCTGGTATGGGGTCCCACAAGGATCAATCCTGGGTCCTCTTCTTTTTCTTATTAATGTAAATGACCTAGTTTCTGTCTCCGAAACTGTATTTACTGTTTAATTTGCTAAGGATACCTGTCTGTTTCTATCTAAAACAAAAAAAACAATGTTGAAATTCTGATGAGGAATCAACACAGAGATGTTTAGGGATGCAAAATGGTTTAGGAGGAATACGCTGTCTCTTACAGATTTTCTTATTCACTTAGATTTTTACTTTTACGATTATTTAGTTTCTTATTACTTTTTTGTGGGTGATTTTTTAAAATTTTTTTTTTTATATTACGAAGCCTGTTAGGCTTTTGGCCTCCCTCACAGATTCTGTTATTATTATTATTATTATTATCTCCTCCAGGAGGATCATGCCATCGGTCTCGTATGTGAGTGCATATGTGACCTCTGTGTCTGTCCACTGATCTCTCATCCTGTTGCAGAAAGCTGCATCATGTTCTGGCTGCATGCTCAAAAACCTCTGATGGTGACTCGCATGTTCTCAGATCACCTTTTACCTCCTGACTGCCTGCTGACTCCTCGCTCACTACTCCTAACGGCCAGTAGGGGCCGCTAGTGGTAACACTGCTGAGTGCGTGGCCGATAAACCCAGACACTACTCACCACAGTGAGGTGGTAAGAGCTAACGGATATAACATACACAGACTGCTCACTTTGATTGTTTTGTACGTCGTGTTTGGTTTTAAACTCAAATGGCTAACGGAACTAGCAGTTCTATCTGTTCTCACACTTTGTGTGTGAGAGTCGTGCCACTCACCCAAAGTGTTAAGAAGAGCTGTAAAAATGTCCGAGAACAGACATACCAGACTTATATCCACCAAAAAGAGCCTTAAATCAGCAGCGAGGGAGCATTTTGGATATAAAATGACCAGAGAGTCATGTGACTCGCTGATTAATTACACAGTTCAACCATCAAAGAGTGAAAGAGTTTTACTGACGGTCGTCATCACAAAGATCTGAAGATCATTCATGCTTTCTAGTAGTGCTGGGCGGTATACCGGTTCAACCGGTTTTAATTTCCCGTATGATATAAATTTTTCATATACCGTCATGCACAGCCGAAACAACTTATGTCGCTCTTCAACAGGCAGCAAAATATATTGTTCGCCGCTGAGAGTGCTGCGGTGGGAGCTAGTTATCTTAGCTGTATTGAGAGGGAACCCTAGTCTTGGTCATAACTTTATAGCAACAATTAATAACCCACAACTAATGCTCTTTAACAGGGCAAAACACCACACACAACAGTTTGTGACATATACAATTTGTAACACTAATAATTGTACATTTATAAAATTTCACCGCCGGACTGCATGCTGGGTAAAGCTCGCTAACAGTCTGCTAACAGCTGGGAGAGGCTCTGTCGCGCCAGTAACGTTGCATTAAAGAACAGAAAAGAGCGATGCAGGATGAACAAAGACTGATCAACAAAAGGTATTTAGGTCAGACACATATGCAACACTGATTACCGTAATATGTGTGGTATTTGTTATAAATGTACACGATAAGAAGCTGTACATGGAGGGGCTTAGGACCCAGGGGAATGTAGGTGAAGGAAACAGGAAGTGACGGAACGGAAGACACGCCACACAAACAGCTGTTCGCCGCTCGCTGGCCGGCCGGCCGGTTCTTTTCGGCGTTAATTAATTAAACAAACATTATGATGCCTTCAGGCTCTGCTCAGTGAACATGAGTACTGGCTGAAGGTACATTATAACGTTATCATGATGTGTTCACATGTCATCTATAAAATGTAGTTTTGGTGATAAACTTGAATAAATCCAGTAGTTTGAAGGAGATGTTTTCACGTTAATATGAAATAGATATTAGAGATGAATTATGAGCTGTTTAACTTCTAACACGAGCTCTAAGAACATTATTATACATCATTAAAAATAATCATGACAATAAAAATACAATCTTTTATTTACTTATCATTTGAATTGTGTTTTTCTGGAAAAAAAACCCACTATAAATTACTGTAACAAAGTAAAAGTATAACATTTAGTATTTTTGGTGGTTTACTGACTTCAGAGAGTTGAAATGATCCTTGTAGACCAGCTGGTATAATCACACATCAAAGGGATCTGTATCTATTAACATTGATCATCAATAATCAATAATTAGTATCAGCGGCAGATAAAAACCTGATCAGAGATCTAAAAGTTATATTTGCTCCTTTTTTTTTTTCTTTTGTGCTGATCTGAACCGTGAGTGTTGTGATCCGTTGCACCACTGATACTATTACTACTATGACTACAACTGACACGATTACCACTATTAATACTGATACTACTACTAGTGAAATTCCACCATTTCAACATACAGTTAACATAAACTCCCTCAATGTGTGTTTCCTGTTTCCTGCAGACGTCCAGCAGCTGTTGGTGGGGAAAGAAGAGGTTCCCCCTGAGCAGCATGAGTGGAGCTCCAGTCTGGACCAGGAGGACCCAGAGCCCCCACACATTAAAGAGGACCAGGAGGACCTCTGGACCAGTCAGGAGGGAGAGCAGCTTCAAGGGCTGGAGGAAGCTGGTATCAAGTTCTCATTCACTCCTGTGAAGATGACGAAGAGGAAGCTCAGTCCTCACATCTTCATCAAAGACAAACTGAACAGATGGAAACAGAAGGTGATGGAGAGGACTGTGGAGGACCAGAACCAGACAGGAACTCAGATCCAGGTAGACATCCAGAACCAGATAAAGTCCCCGTCAGTGATTTGAGATGTAGATTTAGCACCAAAAGAACTCTGAAGGACCACATGAGATCTCACACAGGAGAGAAACCATTCAGCTGCTCCGCTTGTGGTAAATCTTTCAGTGAAAGTGGGAATCTGAAGGTACACATGAGATCTCATACGGGAGAGAAACCTTTTAGGTGCTCAGTCTGTAGAAAATCTTTTACACACAGTAGCGATTTACAGAAACACACGAGAATCCACGCAGAAGAAAAACCAGTGAGCTGCTCGGTTTGTGGTAACGCTTTCAGTGAAAGTGGAAATATGAATGGACATGTTAAAACTCATTTAAGAGAGAAAAGCTGCAGCGTTTGTGAACAAAGACTTAATTGGCTTTCAGGTAAAGGGAATTCTAATAATATATTGTTAATATAGTATTTATTGACTGATCCAAGTTAATGTTTTGATATGTTTATCTTTGTTTTCACATTCAAAACCTTGATTCAACTTCTTCCGCACACAGACCACATCAGAGTAAAACATAGTTTAACACCTAAAAGAAAGAGCCAAAAAAAAAAAGTGCAGTTTAAGTGTACGCCATGTTCAGAACATTTTCACCTTTTACCTACATTTTATCTTTGGTTATGTGATGCAGATCTGAAGCTTTGCATGGTTATGATGGGTTTTCTTCCATCCATCCCTTTATGAATCGACCAGAAAAGGGAAATTGGGTCCCCTTCTAGAGCCAGACCTAGGAGGTTGCCGGTGAGCGTCTGGTGGCCAGGGCTAGATATCGGGGTCAGGTGCAATGTGAACCATGCTGCAGGCAAGGGAATGTGGCCCTAGGTATGCCGAACCCTGGTATAGCAGACAATTTCTAGAGACGTGGAATGTCTAGAAACAGGAAGTGACGGAACGGAAGACACGCCACACAAACAGCTGTTCGCCACTCGCTGGCCGGCCGGCCAGTTCTTTTCGGCGTTAATTAATTAATTAAACATTATGATGCCTTCAGGCTCTGCTCAGTGAACATGAGTACTGGCTGAAGGTACATTATAACGTTGTCATGATGTGTTCACATGTCATCTGTAAAATGTATTTTTGGTGATAAACTTGAATAAATCCAGTAGTTTGAAGTAGATGTTTATGAATATGAAATAGACATTAGAGATGAATTATGAGCTGTTTAACTTCTAACACGAGCTCTAAGAACATTATTATACTTATTTTATTTAAGAAATAAAAGGACAGATTTGAAGTTCTCTGTTCATAGGTTTTGTGTATATTCCATAACTGAACGATCAAAAGTGACTTTTCTGTTGACATGTAACACAATAAATGGACTGTTTACATGATAATGTGCATCTGTTTGTGTCTGAAGAGACGCGTGATCACTCACACGAGAGAAACCATTTAGTTGCTCAGTTTGTGATAAAAAGTTTGCCGAAAAACACCGATGACAGAGCACATGGTGGTCCACACGAGAGAAACGCTTCAGTTGCATGCAGTGTTTGTAACAGTCTTTGCCTGGCAACGACAGATCAGCAGCCATAAATGTGTTGGAACACCTGTCCTCATTAATGACGTCATCGGTGACCTGTCCTCATTAATGACGTCATCAGTGACTTCGCCTCATTAATGACGTCATCAGTGACCTCTCCTCATTAATGATGTCATCAGTGACCTCGCCTCATTAATGACGTCATCAGTGATCTCTCCTCATTAATGACGTCATCAGTGACCTCGCCTCATTAATGACGTCAT
>NW_022281453.1:0-11073 GCF_004355925.1 Anarrhichthys ocellatus | reverse complement strand
ACACATATATATACGTATATATATACACATATATATACGTATATATATACATATATATATATATACATATATACACATATATATATACATATATACACATATATATACATATATACACATATATATACATATATACACATATATATACATATATACACATATATATATACATATATACACATATATATATACATATACATATATACACATATATATATACATATATACATACATACACATATATATATACATATATACATACATATATATATACATATATACATACATATATATACATATATATACACATACATATATACATACATATACACATACATATACACATACATATATACATACATATATATATACATACATATATATGTCTGAATCTTTGTAAATGATTGAATGAGAACCAGACTAAGGGACTTATGAAGGCAGCCCCTCCAACATTGAAAGTTCCAAACATAAGTACACAAACATGTTACATTAAACAGAAAAAACATCTCTCACATCACAAAAACAAAGATAGAATTTAGCACCAAAGTTATTATTAGAAACTACTAATAAATACAAAAACTACAAAACTGTGTTTCAGCTTTCTGACTGTAAGCCCGTCTCTAGTTCAACCAGCAATCACTTTACTGGTCAGTCAGTGACGGGATCACTGCTTCTGGAAAATAAAGTTGCAGTTCAATTTCTAAAATAATTTGTGCTAATCCCACAAGCACAACAAGCTCAATTGAAACTATTGAAATATGTTGTTGTAAACTGACACATTAAAGCCACTAGTGCCGTGGAGCAATGTCTCCATGAGCAGGTGACCTGATACCAGACTGTGTATAACGACCACAAGACAGATCCCAGAGGTGTCTCCATCTAAACATTAACCTGGTGAGTGGCTGCAGTAAAAAGGCCAGTAATGATAATAACGTACTTATTGATATAAAAAGGGGTGTGGCTCGTCATGATTGACAGCTTTGATTGACAGCTGCTCTCAAAACTCTGTTTCTGAAAGAAGACGCTTCATTTGTAATTCACTGTGGTCATTCTTACGCCGACCTGATGCTGCCGTCTACTGTTCTTACAGACCCTCTCATGGTCTTCTTTGCATGTTGTCTGGTAAGTTAAAACCATGCAGTCCTGTTTGTTAGGCACAGATGATGTTCAACCTATCCTTTGAGTGGGCTGTTTGTTAACTTTACAGACATATCTTCTTCTGTTGAGGTGAACTATTCCTTTAAGACATGCAAGTGGTCAGGGGGTAGTTCCATGTTAACACTGTCTTTAATCATTCCATTATGTCGCCTATTAAATCTTATTATATGACTTAGAGTGTTTGTTAGTAGATCAGAGCTTAACTTTTTCTGAATTGACTGACCTGAAGGCCTGTTTCTTATTTCTATGGCACACTAAATAGTCTTTAAAAGTTGTATGCAGTCAGCAGTCATTTAACCAAAGAGCTTAAACCTCATCTGAGGATGTGAAGTAAACAGAAAGTCATAAGCAATGCTGAACTTTAGAGGATGTTCTGACCAAGAAGTCTTCTTCAGCAGAGAGTACTGTGGTCCTTCTACTGTGATACGTATAGCTGTCATATTAAAGTCTCATGATTACTGCTGCTGTCATAAACATCACGTCACTCTGTACGGTGTTAGCGTCACGTCTGTGAGTCTGCTGTCGCCCACAGTGGCGGCTTTTAGCAGCACGTTAGTTTTTCTTTTGTTTCCTTGTCGTTGGGTAGATCATATTTGTGCCGAATTAAAGGACGCGTTCTGCTTTGTCATGAGAAGCTTTCAGTAGTGTGTCGTGCTTTACCATCTTTTGCTAATAAGTGAGTGAAAATAAAGAAGACAGATTGTTCCGTGGGCTTCTCTGTGTCGCTTTCTGATGCTGGCTACGTGTCGCATATAACCAGTCACGTTGGAGAACTGTAGAACAAACCTTTGTTAGGCATAAAGCTACAATGTCATTATAATGAAACAAAATAACAACACACCGACTAGCAAATTAAGTTATAGCTAGCTGAACCGGCTAATATTAGCTACAATTGAGTCATAAACACAACAGCTGAAGATATTCAGTTGGCCGAGCATTCGTAAAATAAGGTGGACTGTATTCCCTCCGGCAGTAGACTGAGTATCATATTAGTCTCTCGTTTAAAGTAAGTACAAGTTGTACATGTTGCTGCCATAACTTTACCTCATTAATCCAACATCCTGCAGACCGCTGCAGACCCGCATGGAACTACGGCGTGTACCGAGGACCAAAATGGATGGAGCCCGAGAGTCCCACGCACACACATAAACTTTCGCTGCAAATCATGTTGTAATAACCTCAGAGTCATAATCAAGACTTTAGTGTAAACTTAACATGGAAGCTGTGAATAGCACGTTTATATGAATATGTACATACATGCGTTTTTAATCAGTGTTAACAGCTGTGATAATAATTCCATTATATATATGGACTGTAACGCTCACACAGAGTGAGACATGGGGGCTGCCCATATTCAAATTGAATTATTATTGCATCCATTATTTATTTATTTAATTTATTTATTTATCTAATTATTTTAGTCCTAATTATCGCATTTTCAAGGGTGACCTGAGTAGGCTAGAATTTTAATCATTACAATACAATCAAAGTAGCAAGGTGTGATAGTTACATTTAAATGTCAGTATATTCATCAAAATAGCTTGTAAATTGTCTCTCAATTTGTTTCTTGAAAGTCAGATGTATTATTGTCACAATAACATTTTTAATCACATCAATCGTACATTGACCTTTATTAATGCTGTTTGGCTGCTATTAAAGGGTTTGAACATATCGTATACACTGTTAAAAAATGCCTCTTTTGCCAGTTTTCTCTTGGGATTGAAGGCAACATAATTGCAGGATGGATGCACCCCAACGATTGGAGGCCCGTGCATCTGCTGTTCTCTTATTGGCTCTTTCCGTCTCGTGCTCTGTCTGCAGACCAGCCCCAGTGGGTACGCCAAGCTGCGCGTGCGCTTTAACCCTCAGGATAGTTAGGTTTGCCGAATTGTGGAAAAGAAGTAACGGAAACGAGAGAATTTTATGTTCAAAATAAAAGGATGCAAAATAATGGACAAGAAGCAAAGAATATTATGTCATTGAGTAAATAGTCAGGTAGCCTAATGAACCTGTGCTTTATTGTATTGCCGGTAGCAATAAAGAATATAACTGCAAATAATCCATTTATCCATTCATACATTTATCCTCTTAACCATGGCTGGTTCTGGGTTCTACCACCTTTGACGAGCAGCCAGAGGCCCAGCATATCATATACATGTGAAAACAAAAGGAACTTTTATTCAAAAAGTCATTACTAACTGCTGCAGATACACACGGCAAATCAGCAACAAGTCTTGTATACGTTTTGATTGGGAGATGATGCTAAAAGATGAACCACTGTTGTAAAGTGGCTGATTAATTGACTTGCATGAGCACCACATAAAAAGCAGCTGTTATGTTATAGCTGTTCTAAAAAAAGATGCAATGTCCTTATTTTGCTGTCTATGTCATGAATGTCATTTAACGTAAATGAACTGTAATAGCAAGGCCAGAAAACGCATTGTGTTTCTCCAGGCTGGGGCCTTTTGATATATTGTAACGCGGAGGTCTTTATTCAACAATGATGGTGATTCAATATTGAAAATCACAGACATGCATGCTGGCTACTCATGACTCAGTATTTCCAAAGCCCTGTCCATGGTCTTGAGAGTAAATAAAATGAAAATATCATGTGACGTCAACGCAAAAAGGCAAATGGGGGGCACTGCGATTGACCGCACTGCGATGGGTTTTATTTTGAAAGTCTGCAGCGGAACGTCTCCAGGGTATTGCGTGGTATTTGACAGCCGGCGAGGCTTTGAAAGTCTTGAGTGTGACTTCAGTCCAGGAGAGACCATGTCCGCCGTCATAGGCACACTGAATGCACCTCTACTCTCAGTTAAAACGAATTCTCCATGAAGTAACAGTGACGCGGGGCCTCAAGGATGGCCAACTCGGTGAGTAGCCAGGTGGAGGATTTGCTCACCAGTCCGGTCTAATGGAGTATATTTTTGGACATTTTGCTGGTTTGTCACAGCGGAGGAGTCGGTGGCTTTTACTCCGTAACGAGGATTCTCAATCCGTACAGCTAGCTTGAGTCGATACGTGCCGCCGTGTCCTGATTGAACAGTGTAATGCAAACCCCCCACAATCCTGCGTATTTAATGTTGTTCTCCTTACCACCAAAAAGCCTTTCGATTGTACGTAAATTAAGGCAATTTCCAATTAAGGTTCCAGTCCATTCTTCAATTCGGCATAATGTTACACGCGGTGCATAAAGTAGCACGTAAATGCGGTAATATGTCAACTTTCAAGTGCTTTTTTTAATGTTGTTTTCATTACATTATAATTACATTGGGAGCAGGTTCAGTCGTGTAAAGTTTGTGTAAATGTGAAGTGCTCCATGGGGGCTAACCTCTACCCATCAGGAATGGACCTGTGCGCTTCAGCCAACCATTCAAGCCGTAAGTCAGATTCACGCAGGTGTAAACGTGGCGGACATAAACGCTTCATTAAATAAGTTCTACATATATAATATCTAATATATAGAATGAGCCGCTTTAATAAGAGAGTGAACGGGTCATTTAAAGTCGGCGTTTTTAATTGTGTAGTATGGAAGCCTTGGGATATACATTATTTTCTCATTCTGTCAAACACCTGGGTTTTTATTTCATTTCATTTTGAGTTTTGTTTTTTTTCAACTTCATGTCAATCTTGAGTGGTAACCCTGCATCGTTGTGTGTGGCAGGGTGCTGTTCAGGTGAAACTAGAACTCGGTCATCGTGCCCAGCTGAGAAAGAAACCCACTGTGGAAGGCTTCACCCACGACTGGATGGTGTTTGTCCGAGGACCAGAGCACAGCAACATCCAGCACTTTGTGGAGAAAGTGGTGTTCCACCTGCACGAAAGCTTCCCCAAACCAAAAAGAGGTAGGAGACGTCCCTCTTTCTGCTGGGTTTGGGCCCTTGTGCTCTTTTCTTCAGCTGGTTTCTTATGAGACCAGCAGAGCGTCCACAGTGCTCATGTGTCTGCGTGCAGTGCTGGAGCTGATCTCTTTACTGCTAGAGGGAAATGCTCAAGTCCATTGTGGAGAAAAGGTAGTGGCTTTTGGTTCTGTGAGCAGAAACAGTAGTGCGTTGCATTTAACGTCCTGCTGCTAAGTTCTGTGTCTCAGAGGACAGAATGGAAACAATGTTTAATGTCTAAAATGTGTAATAGCGTTTTGGCGTCTCTTCTGAACATCAGTCCGTACAGATGTGCTTGTGCTTGAGACCCGTTGTTGCTTTTGGATATGAGAGCGGCTTGATTTGGGTTCTGTGAGGAGGAAGAAGTGACCGGTGTGGTTGGTGTTGGTTGGTTGCAGACCTGCCGCCTGAAACACAAAGCAAAAAAATAGCAAGTGTTTAAAGTCAAGGTTAGACTGATGGGATCTTTATCTGAACAAACCCAGCTGTCCCTGTTTCAAATACTATACGACAAAGCATCAAGTCGCCAATCTGACACGCTGAAACCAGCAGAGTTTGTCATTTTTGCTTGGAAAAAAACATTAAAACATTTCAATTTGATAGAGTAATTGAATAATGAGGCAGATTAATTCTGGGTCAGCGTGTACGATGAATCCAAAGTGATTGTCAAATTCAAAAGCATCTACATGCAACAGGTTATTCAGTGTAGTCTCCTGCTGTATTCAGATGGTTGTAGCTGGTGTCACATGGTGTGACTTCAGTACCACATTTGTGACTCGGTCATGTTTTTGATGCAGCTCTCTCTGTGCCATCGGGGAGCACAGAGACTTCAGGCCATGCTTCTGTGCTGATTGAGAGCGTCCACACGGGGTGTGAGGAGGGCTGTAGTCAGCCGGGCATCGTGAGAGCTGGAGGAGTCCTGATGGAGCCTCTGGCCCGGAAGGGATGCATTAACTTCTCCTGTGCTTCAGGACTTTTTCACCCCACTTCAGCCGTTGTTGGGTGAGACTGACTCTTGGCATCGGTCCAATGTTGAGTCCTCCTGTTGCTCCTCGTGTAATTACATAGTTATAGAGTCAGGTTGCACAGGCACTTGTGATTTATATTCCACATTAGCCAATAATGATTCTTTATGTTCTTCTGTTAATTAGGACCAATATGTGCGTCTGTCTATTTGTGCCTTTAAGAAGGATGTGGGTAACAGTCTGGACACATGTGCATGACTGTCTGCAGTCATTCTATCCATGAATGTATCTAGAGCTGCAACTACCGTTTACTTTCCTTATCCATTAAGCTGCCACTCATTTTCTTTATTTCATGTTTTGGTCAAGAAAATGGTTAATGAACTTATGAACTCATTGATTAATCACATCAGTCCTGCTGAGAGAGAGTCATTAGCCTGGCTTCATTGGGGACTTTTGATGTCTCATGGTTCTCATGCTGACTCATCTGAAATTAGGGAACATAACACTTCATCATTTGCATGGAACTGTCACTGACATGTTGTCTATTGGTGAAATCAGACCAGAAGTATCTTTCCAGTGTAGTTTGAGTGAGGAGCCTCTCTGGCCTCTGACTCCATCAATCACTTTCTGTTGACAACTTCAATAGTTTGGTAGTTCCATGTTGAGCTGAAACGATAAATCTATTAAGATTCAAAAAGTTAAGCGTGCAACTTTTTGAGTCATTTTGAAAGAAAATGTGTCTTCCAGAATATCCAATATGATTGATTCTTTCTCTACAGCCGTGTGTGTTCTAGAGAAGACGTCACCTTGGACTCTGAGAAGCTGTGATGGACATTTTTTCCTCTAGTTTCTGATATTTTATAGACAAAATAATGAGTTGATGAATCAATAAGAAAATCAGCAGATTAATCAGTAATGAAAAGTCCTGAAATCCTTTAGTAATCCAGTCTGTATAACAGAAACAGGCCTTTGAGGCGGTAGGATGTACAGTGAACTAAGATCAGTCCATCTTTAAGATAGAATCTCTGCTGTGAAGAAAAGGAGAACAAGGCATGTTAGCACATGCTTATTTAACACTTAGAATCTTTTCAAATGCAAATTAGAGAATAATAAATACTTTTGAAAGTATTCTCCATGGTGCTGTCTCAGCACAAACCTGTCTCTTTATGAAATACATCAATAACTCTAATTGTATTACTATTTATGGTAAAATATGCCTGGACTCTTAATGATGATGATGATGTTAGCCATAAACAGAAGAATGTCATGTGTTCACGTCACCTCTACAGAAGCTAAGCTTGTTGGCTAGGTGCAGGAATGACTCTCACAGACTCTCCTCTGTGGGACAAGAAAGCCCTTTTAATCGATGTGGTGAACACTTTCTCTGATCCTGGATCCTTTTTCAGGGCTCACCACGAGCTGCTGGGATCACCTGCCTGCTACGAGAGTCTACTGTGTTGTACATGTACAGCATAAGAAGCAGGAGATGGACCTAGTGCTCACAGCCGGTTGGAAATGTTCCATGTATTCATTTACCACAGAGCAGTGACATTCCTCTGCTGATATGGAACCTTCAAAGCTTAAAGTTTCTCCTAAAAGGCCTTTGATGACATGTGACCAGATGAGGTTTGGCTTCCTCCGTCTCCCTCTTCTTTCTGTGCAGTCCAATCTAAATACATGTGATGTGTGGCTGGAAGGCTTGAGGCCAGAACTCTTAACCTTCAACAAGTCTCTGAGACGACACATGCCATGAGATCTCTCCTGAGTCGCTGAAGTCTTCCGTGTGTGTGAACACGGCGACAGGTCGTGAGCCGGAGGGCCTTCTGATCGGTCGGGTCTTCAGATGTACCCCAGAGTTTCGAGTTGGAACACAGCCGGAGTGGAATCGATGAGAGGATGACTGCATGGCTTCGTTTGCTCAAACTCTTCCGGACAATGTAGCATTTTGCTACAATCAAACTAAAGTCACCCACAGGTCCACTCTCTCCACCAGAGACATGATCTCAAAGGCCAACCCTACCTCTGTTTGATTAGACATGTACTCTACAGGAGTTCCTCTGTGAAGACTTCTGGTGGATTGAAAGCTAGATGGAGAACGATTCACTGAGGTTTAGATCCACCTGTTCAGCTTTAGAGACATTTTTAACTCAAATAGACAAAATCAAGCTTGAAATGAATTAGAGCTAAAACAATTAATCAATTCGTGGATCAACTAAATAATATTCAGCAACTATTTCACAGTCAATAGTTTTAATAAAGAGTGAATATTTCAGGTGCTGGAGCGTTGATTTGAAGATGCCTTGTTCTTCATAAATGTTCTGATGTCATCAGCAACGTTTCACTGATTTATCAAGCAAAAATGCATCATCATCGTCATTGTCAGATTAGAGGATTTTCTGCCCTTCTTTGTCAAGAAATTGTAAAATGCATTTTTTCCACAATCTTTTTTTATTTAGTTTTTACATTTTATAGACAACCAATTCATTGAGAACACAATTGTCCAATAAATCGATAATCTTAAATTGCAACCCTAATGAGATTAGGTCGCACAAATTATCTCGTTGCAACTAGCTTATTACTATCATTATTATTATCATTATTATTATCATTGTTATCATCATTATTATTATCTAGTGAATCTGACTCTTCATATTAAATCAATTGGTGTGTTTTATTCCCATGCTTTACCCTTTGTGCTCGACAAACGACTTAACAATTAATAGATTGTCACACTGTTGCCTATTCGTTTTCTGTCGATTAATCTTTTTTCCTTTTTTCCTTTATACACAGAGGGGATGGTCTGTTGTACAGAGATTGGATATACAAATAAAACTGAAGTGAATTCATTTAACTAACCCTGGCCGAGTTGATGATGGAACAGAATTCACAGGAACAAGGACCGTGGTTGACTTGTGTCTTAACACATGTATGCAGACTGAAGACCCACTAAGTGAGCTCGGTGTAGTTGGGTGTAGTTGGCCTGTTTGTCACCGTCGTACTGAGGGGTCCAGCAGGGAGACCGCCAACCGTACAAGCTCTCGCTCCTCTTCTTTTCCCGCCACAGTGTTTCATTTTGTCCATTTAGCAGCTGTTGAAGATTCCACTTCCTCACTTAAGAAGCTTTTAATCACCTGCACGTCTCACATGGTGACTCTCTGCCCACTCTAAATGAAGGGGGGGGGGGGCGTTTAAACACGTAGTAAGCACAAAGTCAATCTGTGCTCACATGTAGCTGCTGTTTTTAGAGTCTAGAGATTACATTTTACTACTTCTCTTTTTACTCTTGTGGACAGCAGGAATATTTGTGCCGTGTTAGGAAAGCTGCTATTTAGTGCACAGTTTATAATAGAATCTTTATAACCACTGATCCGATCCATTTGAATACCCTGTGTGCTGAGATATCTCCACCTGGACCTCATCTTGCATAACAGCGGAGGTTAAAGGATGAAAGTCAGGGGAACTTCCGGGTTCTGTGAGGACGGCGGCAGGAGAGCGTTTGTTCTGTGGACCAGAGATCCTGTCAGGATGTTATTGCCACTTGGCTCACTAGATTGAGGAGGCGTGTATTGTTTAGTTTAGTGTCAGCCACGCTTTATTTGCTCTTGTAAAGATGCTGACAGGCTCATATGGCACACTGATAGGATTCTCCACATCAGCTGCTCTGTTCTTATCATCCGAGCAGCAGCCGCCACAACACACAAGCAGTCGCAGTGAGAGCGATGAGAGCGAAACTTCCTCCCACTCAGGCAACACATTAAGATTAATAACCAATCAGTCCGTAAAGCTGCCACTGCGCTTCCTTATGGCCACGCGGTTAACGGGCCGGCGTTACGCGGCATTGCCATGGCAACGGCCCAGTGGCAATGCCGTTTGAACAAACGGAGGTAAAGGAGCTCTGTGGAACCAGTGAGGGGGTTCTATTTTGGCAATAGGCGGCAGCGGCTCACGCTGCTTAAGCACCTCATTTGGAGCCGCGGCTGCCATTTAATCTACTCTGGAGACGGCGTCTCTTCAGAGGTGTTTGTGATATTTCAGGGGACTGTCACTTTTATGGACAGATGTAA
This sequence comes from Anarrhichthys ocellatus, assembly GCF_004355925.1. Lineage (NCBI taxonomy): Eukaryota > Metazoa > Chordata > Actinopteri > Perciformes > Anarhichadidae > Anarrhichthys > Anarrhichthys ocellatus. The sequence continues at coordinate 1,002 of NW_022281453.1, read as the reverse complement.
GACCGTGTAATGGGAAAGAAATGGTTTCAGAGATTCACAAGAGCTGAGGGGTTTTGTCTTCGAAGACCACGGTGCTCTTTGTTACGGAGGAAGAGAGAGATGTCTGGTGTGGTGTTTCTGCTGGCCTGGCTCTGCAAACCTCTAGTGTTCCAGTGTTGGTATAGTTAGTAGTATTATATCAACACCAGCAGCCACAGCAAGCTATGTATTTGGTTCAGCAGGAAGAACAAGAAAAAAGCCACACGGTTTGTCTTTTTCATGACAAATTAAAACCTCAGACCATCAGTGGAGGTCACTGTTGGGTGCGCGTAGAATACACGATATGTATACTGGTGCACGTAAGTGTGAGCAACATCTGCTGAGGTTAGCACAAACAGCTGATTGGCGTGTGAGTCAGTCACACTGTGGAGAGCACAAAAGAAACAGCGGAGCTGTACTGAGCCCACACCAAACCACGACGCCTGTGTAACGCCTGTGTAATGCCTGTGTAATGCTGCACCCAAAGTAGCGTGGCATCGTGCATGCCAGGTAGTGTGTAATTCCTGGATAACAGTCGTTTCTGCTCATTTGTACAGCGCAGTGGATAATTCCTAGATAAATGCCATATCTGCTTCTTTCTACGGGGTAGTGGATAATTCCTGGACAATTGCAGCTTGTTTTTGTTTGTACAGGGAACTGGATAATTCCTGGACATCGGCAGCACGCCCCTGTCATTTATTATAAGACCATAACGTCAACATCTCCCAAACGATCGAGGTTTTTCCTCACTGTTATATGAGCTGTACATCTAGAGGCAAACCCAACATGGTTTTGATCACAACTGTTCCATTGCCAAAGCTGCGGTCCTCGCTCTTTTGAATTTGTGTTCCACTAGTGCCAAGTTATAGACCTCGTTAGAGTGCATGAGGTGAACACAGTAAATATTTGGTTCACAGGGCGCACAAAACCCAAGAAAGCTGCAAACCAGACTGAACCTCCTATACAAAACTGTTTCATATATAT